>NC_092628.1:57081305-57383064 GCF_039555335.1 Amphiura filiformis
TGGAATATCTTAGATCATCATACAGGTATTGGTTGAATATCTTAGACCTTCATTCAGGTATTGGGTGGAATATCTTATATCATCATACAGGTATTGTTGGAATATCTTAGATCATCATACAGGTATTAGTGGAAAATCTTAGATCATCATACAGGTATTGTTGGAATATCTTAGATCATCATACAGGTATTGGTAGAATATCTTAGATCATCATACAGGTATTGGTGGAATATCTTAGATCATCATACAGGTATTGGTAGAATATCTTAGATCATCATACAGGTATTGTTGGAATATCTTAGATCATCATACTGGTATTGGTGGAATATCTTACATGTAGATCATCATACAGGTATTGGTAGAATATCTTAGATCATCATACAAGTATTGGTAGAATATCTTAGATCATCATACAGGTATTGGTAGAATATCTTAGATCATCATACAGGTATTGGTAGAATATCTTAGATCATCATACAGGTATTGGTAGAATATCATAGATTATCATACAGGTATTGTTGGAATATCTTAGATCATCATACTGGTATTGTTGGAACATCTTAGATCATCATACAGGTATTGTTGGAATATTTTAGATCATCATACAGGTATTGTTGGAATATCTTCGATCATCTTACAGGTATTGGTAGAATATCTTAGATCATCATACTGGTATTGTTGGAATATCTTAGATCATCATACAGGTATTGGTGGAATATCTTAGATCATCATTCAGGTATTGGTGGAATATCTTAGATCATCATACAGGTATTGGTAGAATATCTTAGATTATCATACAGGTATTGTTGGAATATCTTAGATCATCATACAGGTATTGGTAGAATATCTTAGATCATCATACAGGTATTGTTGGAATATCTTAGATCATCATACAGGTATTGTTGGAATATCTTAGATCATCATACAGGTATTGGTGGAATATCTTAGATCATCATATAGGTATTGGTAGAATATCTTAGATCATCATACAGGTATTGGTGGAATATCTTAGATCATCATACAGGTATTGTTGGAATATCTTAGATCATCATACAGGTATTGTTGGAATATCTTAGATCATCATACAGGTATTGTTGGAATATCTTAGATCATCATACAGGTATTGTTGGAATATCTTCGATCATCATACCAGTATTGTTGGAATATCTTAGATCATCATACAGGTATTGTTGGAATATCTTAGATCATCATACAGGTATTGTTGGAATATCTTAGATCATCATACAGGTATTGTTGGAATATCTTAGATCATCATACTGGTATTGGTGGAATATCTTAGATCATCATACAGGTATTGGTGGCATATCTTAGATCATCATACTGGTATTGGTGGAATATCTTGGATCATCATACAGGTATTGTTGGAATATCTTAGATCATCATACAGGTATTGGTAGAATATCTTAGATCATCATACAGGTATTGTTGGAATATCTTAGATCATCATACAGGTATTGTTGGAATATCTTAGATCATCATACAGGTATTGGTGGAATATCTTAGATCATCATATAGGTATTGGTAGAATATCTTAGATCATCATACAGGTATTGGTGGAATATCTTAGATCATCATACAGGTATTGTTGGAATATCTTAGATCATCATACAGGTATTGTTGGAATATCTTAGATCATCATACAGGTATTGTTGGAATATCTTAGATCATCATACAGGTATTGTTGGAATATCTTCGATCATCATACCAGTATTGTTGGAATATCTTAGATCATCATACAGGTATTGTTGGAATATCTTAGATCATCATACAGGTATTGTTGGAATATCTTAGATCATCATACAGGTATTGTTGGAATATCTTAGATCATCATACTGGTATTGGTGGAATATCTTAGATCATCATACAGGTATTGGTGGCATATCTTAGATCATCATACTGGTATTGGTGGAATATCTTGGATCATCATACAGGTATTGTTGGAATATCTTAGATCATCATACAGGTATTGGTAGAATATCTTAGATCATCATACAGGTATTGGTAGAATATCTTAGATCATCATACAGGTATTGGTGGAATATCTTAGATCATCATACAGGTATTGTTGGAATATCTTAGATCATCATACAGGTATTGGTAGAATATCTTAGATCATCATACAGGTATTGGTAGCATATCTTAGATCATCATACAGGTATTGGTAGAATATCTTAGATCATCATACAGGTATTGGTGGACTATCTTAGATCATCATACAGGTATTGGTGGAATATCTTAGATCATCATACAGGTATTGGTGGAATATCTTAGATCATCATACTGGTATTGTTGGAATATCTTAGATCATCATACTGGTATTGTTGGAATATCTTAGATCATCATACAGGTATTGGTGGAATATCTTAGATCATCATACAGGTATTGGTAGAATATCTTAGATCATCATACAGGTATTGGTAGAATATCTTAGATCATCTTACAGGTATTGGTGGAATATCTTAGATCATCATACTGGTATTGGTGGAATATCTTAGATCATCATACAGGTATTGGTAGAATATCTTAGATCATCATTCAGGTATTGGTGGAATATCTTAGATCATCATACCAGTATTGGTGGAATATCTTAGATCATCATACAGGTATTGGTGGAATATCTTAGATCATCATACAGGTATTGGTGGAATATCTTAGATCATCATACAGGTATTGTTGGAATATCTTAGATCATCATACAGGTATTGTTGGAATATCTTAGATCATCATACTGGTATTGGTGGAATGTCTTAGATCATCATACTGGTATTGGTGGAATATCTTAGATCATCATACAGGTATTGGTGGAATATCTTAGATCATCATTCAGGTATTGTTGGAATATCTTCGATCATCATACCAGTATTGGTGGAATATCTTAGATCATCATACCGGTATTGGTGGACTATCTTAGATCATCTTACAGGTATTGGTGGAATATCTTAGATCATCATACAGGTATTGGTAGAATATCTTAGATCATCATACAGGTATTGTTGGAATATCTTAGATCATCATACTGGTATTGGTGGAATATCTTACATGTAGATCATCATACAGGTATTGGTAGAATATCTTAGATCATCATACAAGTATTGGTAGAATATCTTAGATCATCATACAGGTATTGGTAGAATATCTTAGATCATCATACAGGTATTGGTAGAATATCTTAGATCATCATACAGGTATTGGTAGAATATCATAGATTATCATACAGGTATTGTTGGAATATCTTAGATCATCATACTGGTATTGTTGGAATATCTTAGATCATCATACAGGTATTGTTGGAATATTTTAGATCATCATACAGGTATTGTTGGAATATCTTCGATCATCTTACAGGTATTGGTAGAATATCTTAGATCATCATACTGGTATTGTTGGAATATCTTAGATCATCATACAGGTATTGGTGGAATATCTTAGATCATCATTCAGGTATTGGTGGAATATCTTAGATCATCATACAGGTATTGGTAGAATATCTTAGATTATCATACAGGTATTGTTGGAATATCTTAGATCATCATACAGGTATTGTTGGAATATCTTAGATCATCATACAGGTATTGTTGGAATATCTTAGATCATCATACAGGTATTGTTGGAATATCTTCGATCATCATACCAGTATTGTTGGAATATCTTAGATCATCATACAGGTATTGTTGGAATATCTTAGATCATCATACAGGTATTGTTGGAATATCTTAGATCATCATACAGGTATTGTTGGAATATCTTAGATCATCATACTGGTATTGGTGGAATATCTTAGATCATCATACAGGTATTGGTGGCATATCTTAGATCATCATACTGGTATTGGTGGAATATCTTGGATCATCATACAGGTATTGTTGGAATATCTTAGATCATCATACAGGTATTGGTAGAATATCTTAGATCATCATACAGGTATTGTTGGAATATCTTAGATCATCATACAGGTATTGTTGGAATATCTTAGATCATCATACAGGTATTGGTGGAATATCTTAGATCATCATATAGGTATTGGTAGAATATCTTAGATCATCATACAGGTATTGGTGGAATATCTTAGATCATCATACAGGTATTGTTGGAATATCTTAGATCATCATACAGGTATTGTTGGAATATCTTAGATCATCATACAGGTATTGTTGGAATATCTTAGATCATCATACAGGTATTGTTGGAATATCTTCGATCATCATACCAGTATTGTTGGAATATCTTAGATCATCATACAGGTATTGTTGGAATATCTTAGATCATCATACAGGTATTGTTGGAATATCTTAGATCATCATACAGGTATTGTTGGAATATCTTAGATCATCATACTGGTATTGGTGGAATATCTTAGATCATCATACAGGTATTGGTGGCATATCTTAGATCATCATACTGGTATTGGTGGAATATCTTGGATCATCATACAGGTATTGTTGGAATATCTTAGATCATCATACAGGTATTGGTAGAATATCTTAGATCATCATACAGGTATTGGTAGAATATCTTAGATCATCATACAGGTATTGGTGGACTATCTTAGATCATCATACAGGTATTGTTGGAATATCTTAGATCATCATACAGGTATTGGTAGAATATCTTAGATCATCATACAGGTATTGGTAGCATATCTTAGATCATCATACAGGTATTGGTAGAATATCTTAGATCATCATACAGGTATTGGTGGACTATCTTAGATCATCATACAGGTATTGGTGGAATATCTTAGATCATCATACAGGTATTGGTGGAATATCTTAGATCATCATACTGGTATTGTTGGAATATCTTAGATCATCATACTGGTATTGTTGGAATATCTTAGATCATCATACAGGTATTGGTGGAATATCTTAGATCATCATACAGGTATTGGTAGAATATCTTAGATCATCATACAGGTATTGGTAGAATATCTTAGATCATCTTACAGGTATTGGTGGAATATCTTAGATCATCATACTGGTATTGGTGGAATATCTTAGATCATCATACAGGTATTGGTAGAATATCTTAGATCATCATTCAGGTATTGGTGGAATATCTTAGATCATCATACCAGTATTGGTGGAATATCTTAGATCATCATACAGGTATTGGTGGAATATCTTAGATCATCATACAGGTATTGGTGGAATATCTTAGATCATCATACAGGTATTGTTGGAATATCTTAGATCATCATACAGGTATTGTTGGAATATCTTAGATCATCATACTGGTATTGGTGGAATGTCTTAGATCATCATACTGGTATTGGTGGAATATCTTAGATCATCATACAGGTATTGGTGGAATATCTTAGATCATCATTCAGGTATTGTTGGAATATCTTCGATCATCATACCAGTATTGGTGGAATATCTTAGATCATCATACCGGTATTGGTGGACTATCTTAGATCATCTTACAGGTATTGGTGGAATATCTTAGATCATCATACAGGTATTGGTGGAATATCTTAGATCATCATTCAGGTATTGTTGGAATATCTTAGATCATCATACTGGTATTGTTGGAATATCTTCGATCATCATACCAGTATTGGTGGAATATCTTAGATCATCATACCGGTATTGGTAGAATATCTTAGATCATCATACAGGTATTGGTAGAATATCTTAGATCATCATATAGGTATTGGTAGAATATCTTAGATCATCATACAGGTATTGGTAGAATATCTTAGATCATCATACAGGTATTGGGCCGGTGGAATATCGTAGATCATCATACAGGTATTGGTGGAATTATCTTAGATCATCATACAGGTATTGGTAGAATATCTTAGATCATCATACAGGTATTGGTGGAATATCTTAGATCATCATACACGTATTGGTGGAATATCTTAGATCATCATACAGGTATTGTTGGAATATCTTAGATCATCATACAGGTATTGGTTGAATATCTTAGACCTTCATTCAGGTATTGGGTGGAATATCTTATATCATCATACAGGTATTGTTGGAATATCTTAGATCATCATACAGGTATTAGTGGAAAATCTTAGATCATCATACAGGTATTGTTGGAATATCTTAGATCATCATACAGGTATTGGTAGAATATCTTAGATCATCATACAGGTATTGGTGGAATATCTTAGATCATCATACAGGTATTGGTAGAATATCTTAGATCATCATACAGGTATTGTTGGAATATCTTAGATCATCATACTGGTATTGGTGGAATATCTTACATGTAGATCATCATACAGGTATTGGTAGAATATCTTAGATCATCATACAAGTATTGGTAGAATATCTTAGATCATCATACAGGTATTGGTAGAATATCTTAGATCATCATACAGGTATTGGTAGAATATCTTAGATCATCATACAGGTATTGGTAGAATATCATAGATTATCATACAGGTATTGTTGGAATATCTTAGATCATCATACTGGTATTGTTGGAATATCTTAGATCATCATACAGGTATTGTTGGAATATTTTAGATCATCATACATGTATTGTTGGAATATCTTCGATCATCTTACAGGTATTGGTAGAATATCTTAGATCATCATACTGGTATTGTTGGAATATCTTAGATCATCATACAGGTATTGGTGGAATATCTTAGATCATCATTCAGGTATTGGTGGAATATCTTAGATCATCATACAGGTATTGGTAGAATATCTTAGATTATCATACAGGTATTGTTGGAATATCTTAGATCATCATACAGGTATTGGTAGAATATCTTAGATCATCATACAGGTATTGTTGGAATATCTTAGATCATCATACAGGTATTGTTGGAATATCTTAGATCATCATACAGGTATTGGTGGAATATCTTAGATCATCATATAGGTATTGGTGGAATATCTTAGATCATCATACAGGTA
This sequence comes from Amphiura filiformis, assembly GCF_039555335.1. Lineage (NCBI taxonomy): Eukaryota > Metazoa > Echinodermata > Ophiuroidea > Amphilepidida > Amphiuridae > Amphiura > Amphiura filiformis. The sequence continues at coordinate 57,088,208 of NC_092628.1, forward strand.
TTGGTGGAATATCTTAGATCATCATACAGGTATTGTTGGAATATCTTAGATCATCATACAGGTATTGTTGGAATATCTTAGATCATCATACAGGTATTGTTGGAATATCTTAGATCATCATACAGGTATTGTTGGAATATCTTAGATCATCATACCAGTATTGTTGGAATATCTTAGATCATCATACAGGTATTGTTGGAATATCTTAGATCATCATACAGGTATTGTTGGAATATCTTAGATCATCATACAGGTATTGTTGGAATATCTTAGATCATCATACTGGTATTGGTGGAATATCTTAGATCATCATACAGGTATTGGTGGCATATCTTAGATCATACTGGTATTGGTGGAATATCTTGGATCATCATACAGGTATTGTTGGAATATCTTAGATCATCATACAGGTATTGGTAGAATATCTTAGATCATCATACAGGTATTGTTGGAATATCTTAGATCATCATACAGGTATTGTTGGAATATCTTAGATCATCATACAGGTATTGGTGGAATATCTTAGATCATCATATAGGTATTGGTAGAATATCTTAGATCATCATACAGGTATTGGTGGAATATCTTAGATCATCATACAGGTATTGTTGGAATATCTTAGATCATCATACAGGTATTGTTGGAATATCTTAGATCATCATACAGGTATTGTTGGAATATCTTAGATCATATACAGGTATTGTTGGAATATCTTCGATCATCATACCAGTATTGTTGGAATATCTTAGATCATCATACAGGTATTGTTGGAATATCTTAGATCATCATACAGGTATTGTTGGAATATCTTAGATCATCATACAGGTATTGTTGGAATATCTTAGATCATCATACTGGTATTGGTGGAATATCTTAGATCATCATACAGGTATTGGTGGCATATCTTAGATCATCATACTGGTATTGGTGGAATATCTTGGATCATCATACAGGTATTGTTGGAATATCTTAGATCATCATACAGGTATTGGTAGAATATCTTAGATCATCATACAGGTATTGGTAGAATATCTTAGATCATCATACAGGTATTGGTGGACTATCTTAGATCATACAGGTATTGTTGGAATATCTTAGATCATCATACAGGTATTGGTAGAATATCTTAGATCATCATACAGGTATTGGTAGCATATCTTAGATCATCATACAGGTATTGGTAGAATATCTTAGATCATCATACAGGTATTGGTGGACTATCTTAGATCATCATACAGGTATTGGTGGAATATCTTAGATCATCATACAGGTATTGGTGGAATATCTTAGATCATCATACTGGTATTGTTGGAATATCTTAGATCATCATACTGGTATTGTTGGAATATCTTAGATCATCATACAGGTATTGGTGGAATATCTTAGATCATCATACAGGTATTGGTAGAATATCTTAGATCATCATACAGGTATTGGTAGAATATCTTAGATCATCTTACAGGTATTGGTGGAATATCTTAGATCATCATACTGGTATTGGTGGAATATCTTAGATCATCATACAGGTATTGGTAGAATATCTTAGATCATCATTCAGGTATTGGTGGAATATCTTAGATCATCATACCAGTATTGATGGAATATCTTAGATCATCATACAGGTATTGGTGGAATATCTTAGATCATCATACAGGTATTGGTGGAATATCTTAGATCATCATACAGGTATTGTTGGAATATCTTAGATCATCATACAGGTATTGTTGGAATATCTTAGATCATCATACAGGTATTGTTGGAATATCTTAGATCATCATACAGGTATTGGTGGAATATCTTAGATCATCATACAGGTATTGGTGGAATATCTTAGATCATCATACAGGTATTGGTGGAATATCTTAGATCATCATACAGGTATTGGTGGAATATCTTAGATCATCATACAGGTATTGGTAGAATATCTTAGATCATCTTACAGGTATTGGTAGAATATCTTCGATCATCATACTGGTATTGGTGGAATATCTTAGATCACCATTCAGGTATTGTTGGAATATCTTAGATCATCATACTGGTATTGTTGAAATATCTTCGATCATCATACCGGTATTGGTGGAATATCTTAGATCATCATACAGGTATTGGTGGAATATCTTATATCATCATACAGGTATTGTTGGAATATCTTCGATCATCATACACGTATTGGTGGAATATCTTAGATCATCATACAGGTATTGGTTGAATATCTTAGACCTTCATTCAGGTATTGGGTGGAATATCTTATATCATCATACAGGTATTGTTGGAATATCTTAGATCATCATACAGGTATTGTTGGAATATCTTCGATCATCATACAGGTATTGGTGGAATATCTTAGATCATCATACAGGTATTGTTGGAATATCTTCGATCATCATACCAGTATTGGTGGAATATCTTAGATCATCATACAGGTATTGTTGGAATATCTTAGATCATCAAACTGGTATTGGTGGAATATCTTGGATCATCATACAGGTATTGTTGGAATATCTTAGATCATCATACCGGTATTGGTGGAATATCTTAGATCATCATACAGGTATTGTTGGAATATCTTAGATCATCATACAGGTATTGGTGGAATATCTTAGATCATCATACAGGTATTGGTGGAATATCTTCGATCATCTTACCTGTATTGGTGGAATATCTTAGATCATCATACAGGTATTGGTGGAATATCTTAGATCATCATACTGGTATTGGTGGAATATCTTAGATCATCATACAGGTATTGGTAGGATATCATAGATCATCATACAGGTATTGGTAGAATATCTTAGATCATCATACAGGTATTGTTGGAATATCTTAGATCATCATACAGGTATTGGTGGAATATCTTAGATCATCATACTGGTATTGGTGGAATATCTTAGATCATCATACAGGTATTGGTAGGATATCATAGATCATCATACAGGTATTGGTAGAATATCTTAGATCATCTTACAGGTATTGTTGGAATATCTTAGATCATCATACATGTATTGGTGGAATATCTTAGATCATCATACAGGTATTGTTGGAATATCTTCGATCATCTTACAGGTATTGGTAGAATATCTTAGATCATCATACAGGTATTGGTGGAATATCTTAGATCATCATACAGGTATTGGTGGAATATCTTAGATCATCATACAGGTATTGGTGGAATATCTTAGATCATCATACAGGTATTGGTGGAATATCTTAGATCATCATACAGGTATTGGTGGAATATCTTAGATCATCATACAGGTATTGGTGGAATATCTTAGATCATCATACAGGTATTGTTGGAATATCTTCGATCATCTTACAGGTATTGGGAGAATATCTTAGATCATCATACAGGTATTGGTGGAATATCTTAGATCATCATACAGGTATTGTTGGAATATCTTCGATCATCTTACAGGTATTGTTGGAATATCTTCGATCATCTTACAGGTATTGGTAGAATATCTTAGATCATCATACAGGTATTGGTGGAATATCTTAGATCATCATACTGGTATTGTTGGAATATCTTAGATCATCATACAGGTATTGTTGGAATATCTTAGATCATCATACAGGTATTGGTGGAATATCTTGGATCATCATACAGGTATTATTGGAATATCTTAGATCATCATTCAGGTATTGGTAGAATATCTTAGATCATCATCCTGGTATTGTTGGAATATCTTAGATCATCATACAGGTATTGTTGGAATATCTTAGATCATCATACTGGTATTGGTGGAATATCTTGGATCATCATACAGGTATTGTTGGAATATCTTAGATCATCATACCGGTATTGGTGGAATATCTTAGATCATCATACAGGTATTGTTGGAATATCTTAGATCATCATACTGGTATTGGTGGAATATCTTGGATCATCATACAGGTATTGGTGGAATATCTTAGATCATCATACAGGTATTGTTGGAATATCTTGGATCTTTATACAGGTATCAGAGTCCATTCACAGAGCCCGTGGTAGGAAAGATGTGTGATGTGCAGTTGGGTGTGATCCCAGCTCCCAAGAACATGACGTTCTTTCAATAACATCATTAGCATATGGCTAGGGCCATCTATATGAAAACCATCCCCAAAATGAACATGTAATCTACAACTACTTTATGGTTGTATGGAAAAACAGTTGACATAAAAATATGTATAGGAAAATGTTTCTTGAACACCAAACACCAAACACAATACCAATACAATATAATGCAAAATGACAAATGAACACACAATACAAAACATTGCCAACTTACTCCATATCCCTTATTGGTGAACCATATAGCTGCATCGTTAAGCTCAGAATCATCATGGTCAATATCCTTTGAGGTTTCCATTGTAGCACAGTTAACAAAATACAGACAAGCACATAAACACACAAATTGTACATTTACTTGGTGTTAAACTTTACAACAAAAATGTACTCGTTTTTGAGATGCAGACCTGTATGACTGGCCAGTTCATCCTAATGGAACAGAACAGCTACAAATTAATATTGCCTCGGGCAAGGGGAAAACTGCTCCCTTCTGAATCAAATCTAATCTTGTGCATTGCATCTTGTAGTCCTACTCTAGACCAAAATTTACTTTATCATATGGGCATTAGTGCAAAAATGGACATTTTCATTCACTCTGTCAGATCAGAGGAGATGTTTCTTCTCATCTTCTCTGGTCAGATTGAAGTCATTTTGTGCAGGTCTATGTAATAACTTTGCCATTTTAATGTCAGAAAACAGGGAGATAATAGAAATAAATTGGATATAAAACCTACCCCATATCCATTATTTGTGAAGCCATTATCAACACCATTCAGCTCAGGATCATACATGTATTTAACGGTATTGTTCTTGATAGTTGGATGAAGATGGGTCCATGTTGTACACCACAACAGTATAATGATGAATACAAAGAATGCTGGTATAGTGAGGCTCATAACAATGATGATGCTTATGGTAGTGCTAGACAGCGGCCCAAGCTGAAAGAGTAAATTTGAGAAAAACATGATATTGTTTTCTCTTTATATCTTCACATTATAACTTTGAAAACAAGATTTTAATCTTGTTTTCAAAAATATTTATTCATATCTGAGACAGGTATTTAAGGGATTTGTTGTACATTAACACCAACAATTACATTAAATGCCAAAGAAGTCCCACATGGGGAGCTGGCATTTTCTTGTTCACTTCAGTGGATCAAACCTCCTATTATGCATGTACGAAATGTTCCAATGAATCCACACAAACTGCGCTGCTTTATCAAAGTGCCTGATTTGGTAATCATGTACATTGTATGGTCTGAAGGAATAGGAACCAAATAAGCTAAACTGTATAACAAACAAATAAACAAAAAGAGCTAATTTTCACCAACACTGGAACTTGTAATACCTTAGGATGTGGTGTTGTCGAAGCCACTTGGTTTGGTAGAGTGGCATTAGGTGGGAAGCACTTGTTGAGTAAGCCTCCATCAGAATAGCATTGGTACTGTGGTGGACATGGATCATTGTCACATGGATCACTGTATATTTCACATCTATCACCTGTAAACCAAAGAAAGAAAAACACACTAATCGGGTCATACACCTTTAAAAGTAGTTTTATGTTATACATTTATATTTACACATGATTTGGATAGGAAGGTTGGTAAAGCAGTTTCACCAGCATAAAGGAAATTATTTCCCTTAAGAAGGATCTACATGCATAAAAGTATGATAAAAATAGCAAAATTCAAATGACGATACACAACTTACAAGGAAAATTAAACAAGGGTAAGAATGTTCAAGTGACAATCAGATATATTCTGTTCAAAATATTAGTTTTGCTTTTAAAACTGTTCCACCAAATGATCACAGGTAAACAGGCCAATTTTGTCAGGAATTAATCTATTGCAAATATAACTCATTCTGTAATAATTATTGTTTATGGCTGTTAACTGCTTGCAATTACATATTTACATCAGTGGTTACATATTTGACACTCTCACTTGGGTGTGCACTAAAGTTTGCTGTATGCATCCAAACTTCATTGTCAAATTTTGTTTTTTATTTTGTTTTCATATTTACCATTTACAATTACACAGCTTATTGTGCTTGTTCCAAAAATCTGAATGTTGGGTTTTCTGGCCCAGCAAATCATGTAGTGTCCCTTTAAGGTGGTACTACACCCCCTGATAAATTTTGTGACTAATTTTGCATTTTTCTAAAAATATAACTACACACTGGTAACAAAAGTTATGTATATTATAAGGGCAAGGAATCCAATTACTTCACTGAAATTTCAGTGATTCAAGACAAGTGGTTCATTATATACATTGTATGTTAAGAAATGAGGTACATTATAGCGGTACCTCTTTTCTTATCATAACTTTTGTTACCAACTTACATGTACCAGTGTGTTATTATTTTTTGAGAAAAATGCAAAAATAGTCACAAATTTATCAAGGGGTGTATTACCACCTTAAACTAGCCTTAATCAATGTTTGTGACACTGTCCTCATTTGCCTGATAGTCTCACCTTTGTAACCCAAATTGCATTCACATCTAAACCCAAGTCCTGTATCTTCCAAGATACACACTCCTCTACTCCTGCATGGGTTATCTTCACATGCTCGGGCATCTAATATTGGCTCACTTGTTGCCTCTAGAGTTGTGGCATCAGAGTCGGTAGTGAAGCCTTCTTCAAGACTTTTAGTTGTTTCCAAATTTTGTGTTGGAGATTCTGTGGTGAATCCTGGTTGAACTACAAGGTAAGAAACAAAATCAAAATACCTAATTGTAAGTAAGTTGTCAAATATGTTGTGGTGTAGTTTTCAATTTTGTCAAAGAAAAAGTGCAGGAGCGTAGCCAGCCCCCTTAGTGTGGCGGGGGAGGGGAGGGGGCAAAGCTGAATTTGTTGTCCTCACTTTAACAGAGGATTTATGTTGAATTAACACTTGTCTGTGACATAGATTACTTTTGCATATGGATGGAGAGCTATGGAGGTTGGTGTAAAATCTGTTTAACAGAGACAGCGTGAATGGAACATCTATCGCTCCCAAAATAAGTGAAGTGAAAATTTGCAATTTTAAAGCTAAAATGGACAAATATGAATTATGATGTTAAATCATTAAAACTAATTTACTAATTTTTTCCCTGAAGCTGGGTAAAGTTGTACATGTGAACTTTGCTTCTATTGAACAGCTACAATGTAGCAATGCATACTAATTCATCATCCAATAAGTTGTACTGAATTAAGTTTTAAAGGCCAGGTGCTACTTGAACTATAATGGAATAATTTTGATCTCCTGCACAGTGCTCTGCGAGTCTTGCTTCCTTCAACAGACTGTCAGTGATAACAATTTTTTATGATCAAAATTTTACCCAATTAGTTTGCATTATAATGTATATATATTTTGTTCTAGCTGCTTCTGATAATGTATTGTTGGTGTTTCGGTATAAGCTATTTGTTGTAAAAACATGGCCCAGGGAAGACCAGCTCAAGGGCTGGTCTGTGCCTTTCTGTGTAGGGGTGTACATGTACGTGTAGACTTAAATACATTTTCAAATATGAAAAGGCATTTATTGGTAGATTTTACTTAACATTTTAACATAAATAATATGCATAATTTACATGTTTATCATCACTTTAATTATACATTTTCCTTATTTTTGTCCCACATTTATTTTCTTGTCTGTTTCGTGTTGAACACAAATAAAAATCTACCTTGGTTTGATCACATTTACAAGAAAATGTCATGTGATGAATTTATATTTTGAAAAAAAAATTGCCCACTAGTAGTGAGACCAAAAAAAAATATTTTCCCCACCCAACTCTGTAGGTATATACATTAAAATTGAAAAAACAAATTGCTGCCAACAAAAAAAATCCACCTGCAAAACTCCCCCCCCCCCAAGAATAAAATGGTACATCCCTAAGGTTGCCTAAGAACCATCATGCAAGAAATTACATGTACTTCTTTCCAAGTGTGTGTCCTTGTTTATTTGAACCTTTAAAAAGTTTTATGTACGGTATTTTGTTTTATTTTATGTAAAATAAATGATATCAAAATATCATTTAATTGACATAAATGATATAAATTAAAATATCATTTAATGAACATAAATGATATTAAAATATCATTTAATTGACATAAATGATATTAAAATATCATTTAGGTAATTTACATAAAATGAAACAAAAATCAAAATCAACCTTGCTTTTAAAAGTTTGATCACATATTTCAAGGTGACATTGTAAGATAAATAATGTAAGGTATAAAGAACAATAAATGCAAGACTTATTTTCCTTATTGTCCAAGATGCGTGTCCTTGTTTATGATGAACCATTGCAACTTATCATAAATTTACATAAAATTAAATATGAATAGAAATAGACCTTGGTTTGATCCAATTCATGAATTAGTTTTAAAGTCAGGTTGGTTAAAATTCACATGATATATAAAAAGAAATCAAAGCTGCCCAGTGGGCACAATCGGGAAAAACTACGTTGTATGGACGTTGTAATCAGATCGGACGTCGGGCAACCAAATTCCAACGTTAACGCAAGTAATAATCTAAGACGTCAGTACACCTATTAGTGACGACGTCTCACAAACGTTGTGGTAATGTCGGCCGTAAGACGATCATTGTACGACTTCAATACAACGTTGAGGCAACACTTCATTGCCGACATCAGTACAACTGACAATAAACATGTTGCATTAACGTCACCTGTTGACTACCCTGCGACAGTTGTCGTACGACTTCAATATAACGTTGAGGCAACACTTCATTGCCGACATCAGTACAACTGACAATAAAGATGTTGCATTAACGTCACCTGTTGACTACCCTGCGACAGTTGTCGTACGACTTCAATATAACGTTGAGGTAACACTTCATTGACAACATTGGTACACCAATGATTGAAGACGCCGCAACAACGTCTGCCGTCAGACGATGGTTGTCGTATGACCTCAATACTAACGTGGAAGCAACACTTTATTGACGACATCGGTACAACTGCGATAAAGACGCGTTGTATTAAGGTCACATAATGACTGCCGTGCAATGGTTGTTGTACGATCTCAATATAACGTTGAGGTAACACTTCTTTGACGACATCGTCTGCCATACGCTGGTTGTCGTATGACCTCAATACTAACGTTGAAGTACGGTAACACTTCATTGACGACATCGTTACGACCGACGATAAATATGTTGCATTTGGCTTATATTGTCTTCAAATGACAGTTTCTTACGCCGAGATTGGGGAAACGTCGTCGCACAAACCTTAATATGACGGTCAGAATGCCGTCCGCGATATCGGACCAACGTTGGTAAACAGCATGACAGTTGACAGGCCTACTGTTTCCAAGTCATCGGAATGGTCAAGTTGGTCCAAAATTTTCTATTTACTAGGCGTATTAAAGTGTAACATTAAATAAAGACTATAAAAGCCCACTAGATAAACTAATAATAATAATAATAATAATGATGATGATGATGATGATGTTGCAACTCATGATGATGATGATGATGATGATGATGATGATGATGATGATGGTGATGAATATAATGCTTAGTGATAATGTAATATATAAACCTAATAAATATATTATTATATTTATATTAACAATAAAACTTTGGAATTCAATCGTCAGTAAGATTTTTTATTTTAAAAAAGAAGAAAAAAAATCAACAAATTTAGTAAATGTTATCAATATTTACAGTAAATTTGATCAATATCCTTTAAATAATGCACTTTAGCAGGTTTAGCCATCAAAATATTGCTTATATTAACTTCAAACACTTCATTGAATATGTAAACCCCGTTAGCTCAGTCAGTAGGGCATCAGTCTCATAATCCAAAGGTCATGGGTTCGAATCCCGGAAGGTACATCAAGGTAAGTGTTATGTATAAAATTAAGCTAGGAAATTTGCTTCCGTTGTAATATAGACAGTATTAAGTGTAAGACTCTGTGTAAGCAGAGTATATGCTACTAAATAATATTCTTCTTTCTTTTCTCATGATTTTTCGTCTCTTTGGGGTACTTGCCAATGGTTGGATTAATGGTTGGTTTAACGTTGGTCAATAGATGGATTAATAACATTGGCCCAACATCAACGATATTATGTTAGCCCAACGTCACAAATTACATCTTTATTAGGGTTGGGTCAATGTTGGATCGACGTTGGCTAACGTCTGCACAACGCTGAATGTGGACGTCGCACCAACGTTCTATTTTGCGTCAAAAAAACTTTCATATCCATCCTCCAGGCAACCGTCGTCCAACGTTAGATATTGACGTTGACACAACATAGTAGCAACCAATTGTGCCCACTGGGTGATAATGCAGGTAAAATAAGGCCTAAAACAGATTTGTATTGCCCTTTTCGACCAATCCTAAAATCTGAGATATAAAATAGGGTTGCCTTTTTGGTTAAATTGTTTGTTTGTTTTTCATATTGAATGTTGATGTCATATTTTGGTATAAAAATACACAAGATGTTTAGGCTGTTTGAAATTTGTACTGCACATACAAATGTAAAAAAACAAGCCTGACAAACCTGATAAATAATTAGTACCATCGCATATATTGTGGTGAACTTCCATTTTTTTAAATATACTATGTGCTAAAATATCTATACTAATAAAATAATAAGCGGTCTCTATCTGTCTATCTATCTATCTATCTACATTTTTTTGTATCTAGATCTATCTATCTGTCTGTCTGTCTGTCCGGCTATGCATTTCGCCGCACTTCGACGCATCATGCTGACATTTTGGATATAGATAGGTATTGGGAAAAGCATGTTGGCCATGTGGTTTTGAAGGTCATCTGAGGTCAAGGTCAAAGGTCAAAATTTCAAAGTTTGTCCGATCGGGCCCAAACTTGGTGGGTGGAATCCTTGATAGGAGGGGAATATAATGCGTAAAATAAAATCCAGGTCAACCGAGGTCAAAGGTCATTACGGAGGGGTCAAATTTCAAACTTTGTTCGATCAGGCTCAAACTTGGTGGGTCGAAACCTTCGTATGAGGGGAGCATGAAAAACATTATATGGAGGTCATCCGAGGTCAAAGGTCACAGATTTAAAACTTTGTCCTATCGGGCTCAAACTTGGTAGGTGGAATCCTTGATGCGAGGGGAATATGTGCGCAAAACAAAATTGAGGTCAACCAAGGTCAAAGGTCATGTAGGGGCTAAATTTAAACTTTGCCCTATTGGGCGTAAACTTGATAGGTGGAATCCTTCGTATGAGGGGGCATGAAAAAAATTACACCGAGGTCAACGGTCATCTGGGGTCAAACAGTATTGCTATCATGCAAGTGCTCTCACAGCTGCAGGTGCACTAGTTTAAAATAAAAAGTGCACCCAATATGCTTAGGGAGCTGTCACTTTCTTCACCCCCCCCCTGGGATTGTTACCCATGAATGTAACTTGTAAGGTATTCCAGTAATAGATATGATATATAGGCTAATATTTTAAATAAATATTTAGCAGTTTTGTCAGAAACACTTTTCATGCATTTTAATCCTGAACAAGTCATTGCTTATTAAAATGGTCAAAATTACTATTTTTTAAAGCATGTTTTTACAATTACAACTTAGAAAAATGAAAAAATAATAGGTCCTATTAGAATAAGAATGAACTATCATATAAATTGTACAGTACATGAACAATATAATTGAATGTCCAATACAAACTATGTACCAGCAATTTATCACACATTTAGGCAGTAACAGCTGTTACCACTGCATATTTGTACTATTTGGACAAGTTGAAATGCAAATATCTTTTTAATTAAATTCAGGATATGATGATGTCACAGTTGATGTCAAATTGGATATTCAAACACCAAATTCGTTTAATTACAGATTTTAAATTAATTTTTATAAACAGTGGAATAAATTGTGTACCATACTTCAATTTAAGGGGCCCGGGGGGGGCACATCAAAAAAATTTGGTGGGTATGCTCCCGAATTTTGAGGTGGTGGGTCTTTGGGAGCTGACGGCGTACCGGTAAGGGGTCTTTCGGAGCTGCGAACTGGGTTGTGAACAAGAAAAATGGGGTCTTTTGGAGCTGCGAACAGTAAAAATCAAGGGCTTTTTGGTTGAAAATCGCCTGAAAAAACAAGAAATATGAGGAATGAGAAATTTTTGGGTCTTTTAGAGCTGAAATTATCAAAATCAAGGGTCTTCAGAGCTTTATTTTGGTCAAATATATGGGGTCTTTCGAGACTGCTGAAACCCAAAAGGGGGGTCTTTCGGGGAGCATACCCGTATGGTCATTTGTGTTGAGTGCCCCCCCGGGTTAAGGGGGGTACTGCACCCCTAGATAAATTTGTGTCTATTTTTGCATTTTACTTGAAAACTAATAACACACTGACAACAAAAGTTGTTCGTTATTTATAATAAGAAAAAAGGTACCGCTAGGATGTACCTCATTTCCTATCATATACATTGTATACTGAACCGCTTGTCTTGAGTCACTGAAATTTCAGTGTAGTAATTGGATTCCTTGCCCCAACAATATACATAATTTTTGTTACCAGCGTGTCATTATTTTTTGAGAAAAAATGCAAAAATAGTCACAAATTTACCACAGGGGTGTAGTACCCCCTTAAAAGAATTTATTTAAATTTGATTTTAATACAGTAGACCCATTTTCATACTCACCTTCATCGTTTGTGACATTTTGACAGGTTATACTTCCAATCCATAAGACTACTACAGCAAAAACCACTGCTTTAGGATGAAAACTACTACCAAATTTTATTTCCAGCATGGTGCAGTGCAATTTTATATATCAGTTTTTAGTTGGTCACTCATTGACGTAACTTAGCAATTCTAGTGGACTCACATCATCATGCAAGCGTATGGCAGATCAAGTGAAAGTTAGTTTTACAAATCATCCGGATCAGCATTTTGTAACAATCCACTCCATAACTTCAACTGCAAGGTAGCCTTTAACACACTTACATGTAGTACTGAATTGGCAACCATGTAATGTATTATTTATTATCCCGTTGAATAATGTCCTGGAATAGTTATCAACAACAACCCAAGCAGCATGACTCGCGATTGGTATGTATGCCCTAAAGTTGTTTCCACGATCTCAGTACAACCCCAACTCCATTTATCATGTTTATTTATACAAAAGTGGTACCTCTTGTCGTGTTGTGATCAAAACACACAATTTTGAGAGATATAGGCTAAAATATTGTCTGTCGCATAAAACACTGGCCTACCTACACATGTACGTTGACATCAGTATTCATGATTCTGCCGGTTCCATGCACAAATATAAAACTGAAATTTTAATGCCAGTTTTCTATTGAATAGTGAGTACACCTGGTATTATTATGCTAATTAGATTCAACAGTTGGTATTACAAGCTCTACACCAGACTCAAAAGGGTCACTTTATCTTTGTTAGGATCGGTATCAGCTGAGTTTTTAAAGAAATGATGCAGAGATCATGGTCACAGATCGAACTTCCCGGAAATGTCAGTGGAGTATATTGGAAATATAAATAATTATAATAATAATAATATAATAATAATAATAATAATAATAATAATAATAATAATAATAATAATAATAATAATAATAACACTAATAATAATAATACTAAATAACAACAATAAGGCCAAGTAAAAATAAAAATATGTTTCTCGTCCGGGTTTTTAAAAATTAGGAGGATGAGGGGCTTTTTATTTTCTATTTTTTATTGGAAAACGACGCTAAATACCTGTATTTGGCACCATATTTTGGGTATTCGACATACAGATTGATATCTGAGAAAAAGGAGGAAGCCCTTTTTATTTTATTGTTTTGAGAGGTAGGCCCCTCTAGTGATCACAAAACTCTTCTCAAATGACGTATTATGCAATTACAAAGCCGTAAAATAAGTTTCAACTTCTGAAACATCTTTTTCAACAAGTTATATTAACTGAAAGTTTACAAAATAAAAAGAAAATTGAAAAATCTTCAAAAAAGGAGGAGGGTGCGGACGAGAAACATGTTTTTTTTTACTCGGCCTAATAATAACTATACATTTTGTTGTAATAATAATAATAATAATGATAATAACCATAATAAATAAGTTTAGTTTCATCGTTTCAATTTTATTCATAATACACATAAAAACAGATATTGAAAAGAATACATTTAAGGCCAAACAGGAGGGTTGAGAAGGTACATGACCAGGCTCAGGCATATTAAACAACAGGACAATACAACATATAAATACTTTACTACTACATAATAATAGGCCCTAATAGTATTAACGCCTTAATGTACGATTTCCGCTAAATTTTGATTTTGTTATTCTTTATTCAAAATGTTGAAATAATATTAGTAATAACTGACAAGAATGGTTGCTATCCATTTTAAGTTGAAATAACAAGGTAAAGTGAAAGAAACCCCACTGGTTATTTTGGCCATTTAACACGCAGTTCTATGGGAGGACATTTATTATCATAATTTTTAAATTATGATAATATGTCGAACTTTGCTCTGTTGACCTACAAAGACAACAGATTTGGCCGATTCCATTTAGGTGCAAGTTGGGACACGTGTAAATATGCACAAAAAAAATCAGGTTTGAAAAAATTCAACCAATTTCATATTATAAGATCGTATTTATGGTTTTAAATGAAAATATTATTATTGAAATTGAAAAAGCACATAAGGCAAAAGATCGCCGCGCCACCAAAGCGATAAAAATAACATTCAGAGGTAAAAGATAGCCTACTTTTAAATGATATTTAACGTGATTGTATAGGCCTAAATTTATTTCTGTATTGTATTATTTCTGTATTGTCATTCTTAGGTTTAATAACTGCTGTACTATACGCCAGCTTTTTGTATAATTATTTGCTTTCTTTGAGGGGGTACTATACCCCTGTGGTAAATTTGTGACTATTTTTGCATTTTTTTCAAAAAATAATAACACACTGGTAACAAAAGTTTTGTATATTATTGGGGCAAGGAATCCAATTACTACACTGACATTTCAGTGACTCAAGACAAGCGGTTCAGTATATATGATAGGAAATGAGGTACATCCTAGCGGTACCTTATTTCTTATCATAAATAACAAACCGCTTGTCTTGGGTCACTGAAATTCCAGTAGTAATTGGATTCCTTGCCCCAATAATATACATAACTGTTGTTACCAGCGTGTTATTAGTTTTGAGAAAAATGCAAAAATAGACACAAATTTATCGAGGGTGTAGTACCCCTTAAGAAAAAAACAGGCTAAAAACACCCTTTCTGATAGGTTTAGTTTATTTTTCCTTTAACTTTTATATTATTATTATTATTATATAGGCCTATATATGTGTTTTGTTTGCTTTATGCCCAGGGAGGGCACTCAACTTTTGACGGGTATGTCACGCATACCGATGATGAGGGGCCTATCGAGAAGCAAAAACCACACTTAAATTCTTTAATAAATATCCAAAACTTTGAGGTTCACGATCTAAATCGATCGACAAATCAATTGTTCAATCAAATAAATCAATCAACACAACGATCTGCCAATCAATCAGTTAATCCAAAAGTCAGTCAATCAATCAATCAATCAATCAACCAATCGATCAATCAATCAATTAAATGTCTTATTCTTACCTATACACTCATTAGCTGTCCCATCTGGAAATGGTAAATAAGACGCTGGTTGCCATGGCGATCCACTACGGCAACGCTCACAACTTTTTCCAACAGTATGATGATGACAATTACACACAACTTTGCCAGAGACAAGAGAGCAGTAGTCACCGTGGAGGTTACACTCACAACTGTCGATAAAAAAAAGTGTTTAAAATGGCAATCAGATCACCGTATCCACTCTGAGAATGATATGCAAAGACAAGTTAATTATATCAGCAACCAAAATATTTTGAGACGATGTAATTGGACAGTCAGGTAGATTATAGCAGCCAATCAGCAGTAATTAATCTGTTTCAAATCAGGACGTTTGAGATGCCTACCTCATCATATATTTCACATTGAACTCATGATCAAGAGCAAGATCATTTGAAATGCTTCAGTTAGGTAATTTTTAATTATCATATGTTTTAAACATAGCCTGAAAGTTTTATTATGCCGACAACGTAACATCAACAGTAATCTCCAAGTAAACGTTTAAGTTTTTTTTTTTTAAATGACATTTAATAATGACACAAACACAAAAGTCCCCTTTCCCGTTGGAAATAAGGATATGGATTTAAGGTAGCGATTAAAGGCCCATTCAGTGATCCCAGCAAAAGTGTAAACGTTGTATATAAATTAGGGCCTATATATAAAGAAAGGTGACCTGATTGAAAATCAAATTCTTTAAAACTTATGTATAACATAAACTGTTGTCCCTTTCAATCATTCATGCAAAAAGATCATGTAAATGTTCATTGTAAATGCGACTAAAAATTCTTCATGGAATTACTGACATTTAATACAGCGTAAAACTGGTAGTCTACAGTGTTTTTATTAAAGATAATCATCATGATCATGTAATAAATTGATATCAAATGAAAGATTCTATTTTTCTCATTAACATACTGAAATTATGAGTTCCAAATCAAATATTCTAAGATTTCATTGGTCAACATGGTCAATAATTGAATACGCCTAAGATGATTGGTTGTTTGGGATTTCTGGTCCTGTGATTCGTTGATTTAAGTCCATACCGCGAAATTCTTAAACGCCTAAGATTGCATCTTAGACGCTAGACTTGCTCCAAGTCCTCAGGCTATATAGACTGATGCATTTTTCTATCAATTGTTCATTTATATCCATTGGTATATAAACCTATTTAAAACCATGGCCACACAACATGCATCATCCAGCCATGCTTCTGCTAAAACTGGAGGGAATGTCCTTTAGTGTGAGAATACCCTGTCTCTTGTATACAGTGTGCTTGATGCTATTGTAAGCAGCCAGCAGGGATTTCCAGGTTAGATCAGGGAAGGCAGACCCCCGGGGGCAGACCATGGTCAGACACATGAACATCCAAGAATGATTTGGAAATACTTCAGAAAAAACATTGATCTATAAGCAATATAGGCCTTTTATAGTCAATTGGGTATTTAAAGGTTTCATGTTCAATTTCGAGCAAAAGTAAAGAAATTTTTAAAAAAGGAAGAAAGAAGAGGAAAAAGGCAGAAGCCTTGAATCAAGGCTACTTAGACGCCTAAGAATGCATCTTAGACGTCTAAGATTGCATCTTAGACGCCTAAGGTTAGACGTATTATCTTAGGCGTATTTTGAAGGTATCCGCCATCCATAAATATACCGATTTGGAACGCCAAATTTCAGTATGTTAATGAGAAAAATATGAGCTTTCACCTGATACCAAAATCTGCATTTTGATGGGGTAAAGTTGGGGATGAGGCAGTCAATCAGGTCACCACCCTTAAGTGAAGGATAAGTCATTAAAACTGTCATTAAATATTTTTATTTATTTATTTATTTATTTATTTGGCTTCATACACTGGTTACAATATCAAATAACAAAATTAGATAAAAGATGGATAAATATATTGCACAAAGTAAAAGTATAAAAGACATATATATATACCGGGTGTCCCAAAAAAAGGTTACATGTAGGTTTTGGGAAATAATCTGAGTTAACGTCAACCAATTTAAATGGCCTTTTCATGACATAATCTATATACCCTTTACTAGTACTCCTGTGAATGTCAAGTTCACAACATGCATATTTATCCCGCATTCCACACATTCCTGAGCACGCTGTTTACCATGTGTACGTGACGTGACATAAAGCAACACGAGGTTCGCAATTCATTTGGCGGGTCATTTGAATAGGGCCAGCAGTAACATGGAAGAAGATGCAGTATTTTATTCTGTTGAACAGAGAATTAAACTTGTTCAATTTTATTTCGAGAGTATATGCTAAGATCGTTATTAATTTTATCATGATGATGACGGGAGATACAGCGTGCAGAATTTGCCTTCACAAAAAATGTGCTGTAACATGTTTAAGGACCATTTTCCTTTGTTGTTCAGTTATTTGTTACCACTAAAAGTGAAGAAGCTCTTGAACTGATTTAATTTCAGATGTGCAATATTTAATTTGTCAATGTGTTTCTTTAGTGCAATAAGTTTATCAGCCATTAAGAAAACAAGAGAATGCTTGTGTTCAACTTTCGTTTGATCATGTTGATGGTTAGCCACTCTTGACACCCCTGTCATCTTGCTCTCATAAGTTAAGTTTCTTTTAAGATACGGAGTTGAAACTTCGCAAACACTTGCAAGAAGGATTAATTAATAATACCTAAGAAAATTACATCTTTTTGTTGTACCATCGCAAAATACGGTCCATTTTCTACATGTAACCTTTTTATGGGACACCTTGTACATGTGAATAAAACGCACCACGGATCCAGCACATGTAGGAGAGATACCAGTGTAGAGGATTGGGATGAACAGGTGCATATCACCTCTAAGACCATCCCACCTCAAGATCAAAAATTTAATTAAGACACCCTACAAATTGTAGTAGTTGTAGTTCATTTTGAAATGAACAAAAAAATGGCAAAAACAAAACAAAACAAAACAAAGCAAAACGAGGAAAACAGCAGTATTGACGAAGTTGAAGCCCTATTCAATAATGCATAGACCTATGTATCTAACTTCTCTACTACTTGAGGTTAATATCTGTTTCATGTAAAATGTCCTATTTTGATATAAAATTGGATCGGTTGAGCCCATATTTATTGGTCGAGCTATGAGTTTTAAAATATTGGACGAGACGTAGTCGAGTCCAATATTTTACAACTCGTCAAGTGAGACCAATAAATATTGGGCGTAAAGCATCAATTTTATCATTATTATTTTTGGATCCAATATTATCACAACTTGGATCCATCAAAACATAATAATGTCTTTACACGGGTTTTGGCTTTAACTACAACAAGTATTAGCAGCTAATAGCACTTCTACGATATAAATGCTACTTAAGAGGTGCAACAAACAGGAGTTTTATAATTTTTTACCATTTTCCAAATGAGCAACTTCGCTGAATAGGCCTTTAAGTTTAAATAACAATGGTTGAACCATGCAAAATAAGACATTCTCAAAACTATCTCGAAAATGTATTAGAAATCTCAAATATTGATAAGACGCGTATTTGTCAGAAATCTTACCTTAATAGAGTGTCAATATCATAGATGCCATAATGATGTCTATTCAACTCAGGCTCTTGACTACTTCCTTCTACTCTTGCTGGACGCATCAACCGCACCCTTAAATCAGTCAACTTTAAATAGTTCCTTAATGTCTCGTTCCGATCTAACTCCCGATACAAATTCTCTGTATTAACTCCATTATCACTCAGTAATTCCATCCTCTTCACAAGTGGCCACGTCACTCTGCTCGCCAAATCACCTATGCTTACCGAGTCTTTATAAGGATTCGAACACAAGACCTCTGTCTCAGAAGTAAACCCCAACGTTTTCTTTGTTACCATCCCAAAATCTTCACTACAGTTTGTGGAATAATACTCGAGTGTATCCCAAGATAAACCATAATCTGTAGATTTTTCAAGAATCATCGTTTCAGGAAGAGGATTTTTGAAGAGGATGGTGATGTCCTCTTCCATGCGGTAGTCTTTAAGTAGAGACATGGTGATATTGATGAGATGATAAGATGGGTATGAGTACCAGCCACTGGATTGCCAATAAGTAGTATTTCCATCTTTGTTGTCTATCATGTCTATCATGAATTCAGGAGGATGGTCTGTGGCAAGACATTGTTGGCAAGTGGTTCCATCCTACGGAACAAAAACAAATGTGTTGTATAAGGTATAAGACCTAAATGCGTAAGTCATTACAACTTATAAAATAATTATCAGTAAAGCTAATTGAAGATTGTTGTCTTCAGTAGATAGCAATTCATGGTGATTAAATTAACGGACCTAAAGACTGTTGTCTTCAGTAAATAGTAATTCATAGTGATTAAGGGATCTGGAATGAGCGTTTTGAGCGTTTCGACAGTATTTTTTGTCAGACATATCGAATTGCATTCTGAATACGAAGAATGTCTTTCTGATATCAAATAATTTTCATTTTTTGAAATTCACGTTATAATACAAATTTTATGACAAATTAGTAAAATTTTGATATATAACAGTCCTCGAAGTAAATTTTATAAATTTAATGATATATTCATAAAGCGTATGTAGCTGGGAGGGAAAGCCGACGATCGATTGAAAATTTTGACCTTTCATATTGAAAATATGGATTTTTTCCCCAAAAGTACCTAATTATTTTTGGTGTTTTGGGAATAAAAATCCATATCTTTAATACGAAAGATCAAAATTTTCAATTGATCGTCGGCTTTTCATCCCACCTACATACACTTTAAGTATTCACTCTGACTCTGAAACTATAGTCTGAAGAGCTTCGGATCTGAAGATTGCTGTCTTCAGTAGATAGAAATGCATAGTGATTAAAGCAACGTGTCTGAAGACTGCTGTCTTCAGTAGATAGCAATGCATAGTGATTAAAGCAACGTGTCTGAAGACTGCTGTCTTCAGTAGATAGCAATGCATAGTGATTAAAACAACGTGTCTGAAGACTGCTGTCTTCAGTAGATAGAAATGCATAGTGATTAAAGCAACGTGTCTGAAGACTGCTGTCTTCAGTAGATAGCAATGCATAGTAATTAAAGCAACGTGTCTGAAGACTGCTGTCTTCAGTAGATAGCAATGCATAGTGATTAAAGCAACGTGTCTGAAGACTGCTGTCTTCAGTAGATAGCAATGCATAGTGATTAAAGCAACGTGTCTGAAGACTGCTGTCTTCAGTAGATAGCAATGCATAGTGATTAAAGCAACGTGTCTGAAGACTGCTGTCTTCAGTAGATAGCAATGCATAGTGATTAAAGCAACGTGTCTGAAGACTGCTGTCTTCAGTAGATAGCAATGCATAGTGATTAAAGCAACGTGTCTGAAGACTGCTGTCTTCAGTAGATAGCAATGCATAGTCATTAAAACAACGTGTTTGAAGATTGCTGTCTTCAGTAGATAGCAATGCATAGTGATTAAAGCAACGTGTCTGAAGACGGCTGTCTTCAGTAGATAGCAATGCATAGTGATTAAAGCAACGTGTCTGAAGACTGCTGTCTTCAGTAGATAGCAATGCATAGTCATTAAAGCAACGGGTCTGAAGACTGCTGTCTGAAGACTGCTGTCTTCAGTAGATAGAAATGCATAGTGATTAAAGCAACGTGTCTGAAGACTGCTATCTTCAGTAGATAGCAATGCATAATGATTAAAGCAACGTGTCTGAAGATTGCTGTCTTCAGTAGAGAGCAATGCATAGTGATTAAAGCAACGTGCCTGAAGACTGCTGTCTTCAGCAGATAGCAATGCATAGTGATTAAAGCAACGTGTCTGATGACTGCTGTCTTCAGTAGATATCAATGCACAGTGATTAAAGCAACGTGTCTGAAGACTGCTGTCTTCAGTAGATATCAATGCACAGTGATTAAAGCAACGTGTCTGAAGACTGCTGTCTTCAGTAGATAGCAATGCATATTGATTAAAGCAACGTGTCTGAAGACTGCTGTCTTCAGTAGATAGCAATGCATAATCATTAAAGCAACGTGTCTGAAGATTGCTGTCTTCAGTAGATAGCAATGCATAGTGATTAAAGCAACGTGTCTGAAGACTGTTGTCTTCAGTAGATAGCAATGCATAGTGATTAAAGCAACGTGTCTGAAGACTGCTGTCTTCAGTAGATAGCAATGCATAGTCATTAAAGCAACGGGTCTGAAGACTGCTGTCTTCAGTAGATAGAAATGCATAGTGATTAAAGCAACGTGTCTTAAGTAATTTATTTTGTCATTTCCATTTCAACTCCATTGATTTATTGTTCATTAATTCACATTTTCAGTCCTAATATCGGAATGAAAATGAATGCTTAGTAAAATGGTTACATGCAAAAGACATTTTGTCTGATTCAGAAAATGTACGTCACTGCTAAATATGTAGACCTTTAAAAATAGAAAACAAATATTAAATACTGAAAATGGCCAACTCAATACAGTTGTTTGAGCATCTACCATCTGTTGCTGGTTATGGTGCTAAAATAACAATCCCGACATGCATTGCACGATACAATATCCGTCGCAGTGTCATTTGATGGTGTATGCAAAATGCATTGCATGAATTAATATACGTGAAACCACGCGTATTTTGCTGTAGGTTAAATGCAGCGAATCAAATATATTTACAAAAGGTGGCTGTGTTAATCATCACTAGTCTGCCATATGGCATCTGTTTATCCTGATTCAAGCGTCGTCATATCTATTAATATTATACAAGGACATGGTTGTAATCAATTGTATGCAAAGATGCAGATTTGTATTACTAAACCAAAAGTATTACTTTTTAATCCATATGCATAGCATACTACAAACAGACAAAATTAGTAACGCAAATTATTACAACAAGTATCTCATCTATTAAAATATTAGGATATAATTATCTAAAATAAACTATAACATGGAAATGGTATTCGATTTATAAGCAAGCCAATAATGTATATAATGAAGTTTTACTTTCATTATACTTATCGAATTTTATGTATATCAGAGGCAGGTAGCATACTTTACCAATGTGCAATGGGCCTATGGAAAGAAGGAAGGTTACTTTATCAGGATAACAGAAAACATGTCCGAGCCTACGTAATAAATGACTTCATCAGGGGTAGATAGCAAATTTAAAGGTAGCGAGTTTATCAATGATAATATCAGGGGTAGATAGCAAACTTATGTGTAGCGAGTTTATCAATGATAATATCAGGGGTAGATAGCAAACTTATGTGTAGCGAGTTTATCAATGATAATATATGGGGTAGATAGCAAACTTATGTGTAGCGAGTTTATCAACGATAATATCAGGGGTAGATAGCAAACTTATGTGTAGCGAGTTTATCAATGATAATATCAGGGGTAGATAGCAAACTTATGTGTAGCGAGTTTATCAATGATAATATATGGGGTAGATAGCAAACTTATGTGTAGCGAGTTTATCAACGATAATATCAGGGGTAGATAGCAAACTTATGTGTAGCGAGTTTATCAACGATAATATCAGGGGTAGATAGCAAACTTATGTGTAGCGAGTTTATCAATGATAATATCAGTGGTAGATAGCAAACTTATATGTAGCAAGTTTATGAATGATAATATCAGGAGTAGATAGCAAACGTATGTGTAGCGAGTTTATCAACGATAATATCAGTGGTAGATAGCAAACTTATATGTAGCAAGTTTATCAACGATAATATCAGGGGTAGATAGCAAACTTATGTGTAGCAAGTTTATCAACGATAATATCAGGGGTAGATAGCAAACTTATGTGTAGCGAGTTTATCAACGATAATATCAGTGGTAGATAGCAAACTTATATGTAGCAAGTTTATCAACGATAATATCAGGGGTAGATAGCAAACTTATGTGTAGCATGTTTATCAACGATAATATCAGGGTAGATAGCAAACTTATGTGTAGCGAGTTTATCAACGATAATATCAGTGGTAGATAGCAAACTTATATGTAGCAAGTTTATCAACGATAATATCAGGGGTATATAGCAAACTTATGTGTAGCGAGTTTATCAACGATAATATCAGTGGTAGATAGCAAACTTATGTGTAGCGAGTTTATCAATGATAATATCACGGGTAGATAGCAAACGTGTGTGTAGCGAGTTTATCAATGCCAATATCACTGGTAGATATTACGTTGAAAAAATATTTTGCGAAAAATGTTTGCCCAAAATATTTTCAATAACGTTTTAAAAACGTTTTCATGACCTTTATATAACCCGACATTTAAATGTTATTAAAAGGTTTTGAAAAAACATTTTAAGAACGTTTCTGTGTTTGCTGGGTTCAAACATTTTGACATAATGTTATTTAAGTATTGACACAATATTTGGCAAAAATGTTTGCAAAAATAGTTTACAATAACATTTTTAGAAAACATTTAAAAATATTGTTGTAGTGTGTTTTCATACAAAACGTTTTAAAACGTTACCATGACCTTTATATAACCCGACATTTTAATGTTATTAAAACGTTTTTACCTAAACCAAAAGCCAAAATATAACTTATTTAAAACGTTTTTAAAACGTTTTTGTGTTTGCTGGGTATATTGATAGCCGGGGTAGATAGCTAACTTATCACAATATCAGTGCTTATAACTATCGATGGTAATATCAGGGGCATATAGCAGATTTATAGTTTGTAAAGGTACGTGTAGCGAATTTTTTTTATCAGGGGTAGATAGCAAAGGTATGTGTAGCGAGTTTATCAATGATAATATCAGATCAGAGGTAGATAGCAAACTTATCTGTAGCGAGTTTATTAATGATAATGTTTGAAGAAGATAGCAAACTATATGGAGTGAGTTTATCGATGATAATATCAGGAGTAGATCAACGATAATATAATAGCGAGTCTATCAATGATAATATCGGGGTGGATAGCAAACTTATGTGTAGCGAGTTTATCAACGATAATATCAGGGGTAGATAGCAAACTTAGGTGTAGCGAGTTTATTAATGATAATATCAGGGGTAGATAGCAATACTTATGTGTAGCGAGTTTATCAACGATAATATCAGGGGCAGATAGCAATCATATGTGCAGTGAGTTTATCAACGACTCTGTCAGGGGTAGATAGCAAACGTATGTGTAGCGAGTTTATCAATGACTCTATCAGGGGTAGATAGCAAACTTATGTGTAGCGAGTTTAACGACGATAATATCAGGGGTAGATAGCAAACTTAGGTGTAGCGAGTTTATCAACGATAATATCAGGGGCAGATAGCAATCATATGTGCAGTGAGTTTATCAATGACAGGTAGATAGCAAACGTAGGCCTACGTGTAGCGAGATTATCAATGATAATATTAGGGTAGATCACAAACTTACGTGTAGTGAAGTTATCAATGATAATGATAATAGATAGCAAACGTATGTGTAGAGGCGAGTTTATCAATGATAATATCAGGGGTAGATAGCAAACGTATGTGTAGCAAGGTTATCAACGATAATATCAGGGGTAGATAGCAAATGCAGGTGTAGCGTAGTGTCAGGGGTAGATAGCAAAGTTATGTATAGCGATAATACGATAATATCAGGGGTAGATAGCAAACCTATGTGTAGCGAGTTTATCAACGATAATATCAGGGGTAGATAGCAAACCTATGTGTAGCGAGTTTGTCAACGATAATATCAGGGGTAGATAGCAAACTTATGTGTAGCGAGTTTATCAACGATAATATCAGGGGTAGATAGCAAACTTAGGTGTAGCGAGTTTATTAATGATAATATCAGGGGTAGATAGCAAACTTATGTGTAGCGAATTTATCAACGATAATATCAGAGGCATATACCAAACTTATGTGTAGCGAGTTTATCAACGATAATATTAGGGGTAGATAGCAAACTTAGGTGCACCGAGTTTATCAACGATAATATTAGGGGTAGATAGCAAACTTATGTGTAGCGAGTTTATCAATGGTATCGATAATATCACAAACTTACGTGTAGTAGTGAAATTATCAATGATAATATCAGGGGTTTATAGCAAACTGAATAGGCGTAGCGAGCTTATCAATGATATTATCAGGGGCAGATAGCAAACCTATGTGTAGCGAGTTTATCAATGATAATATCAGGGTAGATCACAAACTTACGTGTAGTAGTGAAATTATCAATGATAATATCAGGGGTTTATAGCAAACTTATGTGTAGCGTGTTTATCAACGATAATATCAGGGGTAGATAACAAACTTATGTATAGCGAGTTTATCAACGATAATATCAGGGGTAGATAACAAACTTATGTGTAGCGAGTTTATCAACGATAATATCAGGGGTAGATAGCAAACTTATGTGTAGCGAGTTTATCAATGATAATATCAGGGGTAAATAGCAAACATATGTGTAGCGAGTTTATCACTGATAATATCAGGGGTAGATAGCAAACTTATGTGTAGCGTGTTTATCAACGATAATATCAGGGGTAGATAACAAACTTATGTGTAGCGAGTTTATCAACGATAATATCAGGGGTTTATAGCAAACTTATGTGTAGCGAGTTTATCAATGATAATATCAGGGGTAAATAGCAAACTTATGTGTAGTAGTGAAATTATCAATGATAATATCAGGGGTTTATAGCAAACGTATGTGTAGCGAGTTTATCAACGATAATATCAGGGGTAGATAGCAAACGTATGTGTAGCGAGTTTATCAACGATAATGTCAGGGGTAGATAGCAAACTTATGTGTAGCGAGTTTATCAACGATAATATCAGGGGTTTATAGCAAACGTATGTGCAGCGAGTTTATCAATGATAATATCAGGGGTAGATAACAAACTTATGTGTAGCGAGTTTATCAACGATAATATCAGGGGTAGATAACAAACTTATGTGTAGCGAGTTTATCAACGATAATATCAGGGGTTTATAGCAAACTTATGTGTAGCGAGTTTATCAATGATAATATCAGGGGTAAATAGCAAACTTATGTGTAGTAGTGAAATTATCAATGATAATATCAGGGGTTTATAGCAAACGTATGTGTAGCGAGTTTATCAACGATAATGTCAGGGGTAGATAGCAAACTTATGTGTAGCGAGTTTATCAACGATAATGTCAGGGGTAGATAGCAAACTTATGTGTAGCGAGTTTATCAACGGGGTTTATAGCAAACGTATGTGTAGCGAGTTTATCAACGATAATGTCAGGGGTAGATAGCAAACGTATGTGAAGCGAGTTTATCAACGATAATGTCAGGGGTAGATAGCAAACGTATGTGAAGCGAGTTTATCAACGATAATATCAGGGGTAGATAGCAAACGTATGTGAAGCGAGTTTATCAACGATAATGTCAGGGGTAGATAACAAACTTATGTATAGCGAGTTTATCAACGATAATATCAGGGGTAGATAGCAAACGTATGTGAAGCGAGTTTATTAATGATAATATCAGGGGTAGATAGCAAACGTATGTGAAGCGAGTTTATCAATGATAATATCAGGGGTAGATAGCAAACGTATGTGAAGCGAGTTTATCAATGATAATATCAGGGGTAGATAGCAAACGTATGTGTAGCGAGTTTATCAATGATAATATCAGGGGTAGATAGCAAACGTATGTGTAGCGAGTTTATCAATGATAATATCAGGGGTAGATAGCAAACGTATGTGAAGCGAGCAAACTTAGCAAACGTATGTGTAGCGAGTTTATCAACGATAATATCAGGGGTAGATAGCAAACTTATGTGTAGCGAGTTTATCAATGATAATATCAGGGGTAGATAGCAAACGTATGTGTAGCGAGTTTATCAACGATAATATCTGGGGTAGATAGCAAACTTATGTGTAGCGAGTTTATCAACGATAATATCTGGGGTAGATAGCAAACCTATGTGCAGCGAGTTTATCAATGATAATATCAGGGGTACATAGCAAACGTATGTGTAGCGAGTTTATCAATGATAATATCAGGGGTAGATAGCAAACGTATGTGTAGCGAGTTTATCAATGATAATATCAGGGGTAGATAGCAAACGTATGTGTAGCGAGTTTATCAATGATAATATCAGGGGTAGATAGCAAACGTATGTGAAGCGAGTTTATCAACGATAAGCAATAGCAAACGTATGTGTAGCGAGTTTATCAACGATAATATCAGGGGTAGATAGCAAACGTATGTGAAGCGAGTTTATCAATGATAATATCAGGGGTAGATAGCAAACGTATGTGTAGCGAGTTTATCAACGATAATATCTGGGGTAGATAGCAAACTTATGTGTAGCGAGTTTATCAACGATAATATCTGGGGTAGATAGCAAACCTATGTGCAGCGAGTTTATCAATGATAATATCAGGAGTAGATAGCAAACGTATGTGTAGCGAGTTTATCAACGATAATACCAGGTGTAGATAGCAAACTTATGTGCAGCGAGTTTATCAACGATAATATCTGGGGTAGATAGCAAACTTATGTGCAGCGAGTTTATCAATGATAATATCAGGGGTAGATAGCAAACTTATGTGTAGCGAGTTTATCAACGATAATATCTGGGGTAGATAGCAAACTTATGTGCAGCGAGTTTATCAATGATAATATCAGGGGTAGATAGCAAACGTATGTGTAGCGAGTTATGTACGTAGCGTATGTGTGCAGCGAGTTTATCAACGATAATATCAGGGGTAGATAGCAAACGTATGTGTAGCGAGTTATGTACGATAATATCAGGGGTATATAGCAAACGTATGTGCAGCGAGTTTATCAACGATAATATCAGGGGTAGATAGCAAACGTATGTGTAGCGAGTTATCTACGATAATATCAGGGGTAGATAGCAAACGTATGTGCAGCGAGTTTATCAATGATAATATCAGGGGTAGATAGCAAACGTATGTGTAGCGAGTTTATCAATGATAATATCAGGGGTAGATAGCAAACGTATGTGCAGCGAGTTTATCAATGATAATATCTGGCGTAGATAGCAAACGTATGTGTAGCGAGTTTATCAATGATAATATCAGGGGTAGATATCAAACGTATGTGCAGCGAGTTTATCAATGATAATATATGGGGTAGATAGCAAACGTATGTGTAGTAGTGAAATTATCAATGATAATATCAGGGGTTTATAGCAAACGTATGTGTAGCGAGTTTATCAACGATAATATCAGGGGTAGATAGCAAACGTATGTGTAGCGAGTTTATCAACGATAATGTCAGGGGTAGATAGCAAACTTATGTGTAGCGAGTTTATCAACGATAATATCAGGGGTTTATAGCAAACGTATGTGCAGCGAGTTTATCAATGATAATATCAGGGGTAGATAACAAACTTATGTGTAGCGAGTTTATCAACGATAATATCAGGGGTAGATAACAAACTTATGTGTAGCGAGTTTATCAACGATAATATCAGGGTTTATAGCAAACTTATGTGTAGCGAGTTTATCAATGATAATATCAGGGGTAAATAGCAAACTTATGTAGTAGTGAAATTATCAATGATAATATCAGGGGTTTATAGCAAACGTATGTGTAGCGAGTTTATCAACGATAATGTCAGGGGTAGATAGCAAACTTATGTGTAGCGAGTTTATCAACGATAATGTCAGGGGTAGATAGCAAACTTATGTGTAGCGAGTTTATCAACGATAATATCAGGGGTTTATAGCAAACGTATGTGTAGCGAGTTTATCAACGATAATGTCAGGGGTAGATAGCAAACGTATGTGAAGCGAGTTTATCAACGATAATGTCAGGGGTAGATAGCAAACGTATGTGAAGCGAGTTTATCAACGATAATATCAGGGGTAGATAGCAAACGTATGTGAAGCGAGTTTATCAACGATAATGTCAGGGGTAGATAACAAACTTATGTATAGCGAGTTTATCAACGATAATATCAGGGGTAGATAGCAAACGTATGTGAAGCGAGTTTATTAATGATTATCAATGATAATATCAGGGGTAGATAGCAAACGTATGTGAAGCGAGTTTATCAATGATAATATCAGGGGTAGATAGCAAACGTATGTGTAGCGAGTTTATCAATGATAATATCAGGGTAGATAGCAAACGTATGTGTAGCGAGTTTATCAATGATAATATCAGGGGTAGATAGCAAACGTATGTGAAGCGAGTTTATCAACGATAATGTCAGGGGTAGATAGCAAACGTATGTGTAGCGAGTTTATCAACGATAATATCAGGGGTAGATAGCAAACGTATGTGTAGCGAGTTTATCAATGATAATATCAGGGGTAGATAGCAAACGTATGTGTAGCGAGTTTATCAACGATAATATCTGGGGTAGATAGCAAACTTATGTGTAGCGAGTTTATCAACGATAATATCTGGGGTAGATAGCAAACCTATGTGCAGCGAGTTTATCAATGATAATATCAGGGGTACATAGCAAACGTATGTGTAGCGAGTTTATCAATGATAATATCAGGGGTAGATAGCAAACGTATGTGTAGCGAGTTTATCAATGATAATATCAGGGGTAGATAGCAAACGTATGTGTAGCGAGTTTATCAATGATAATATCAGGGGTAGATAGCAAACGTATGTGAAGCGAGTTTATCAACGATAATGTCAGGGGTAGATAGCAAACGTATGTGTAGCGAGTTTATCAACGATAATATCAGGGGTAGATAGCAAACGTATGTGAAGCGAGTTTATCAATGATAATATCAGGGGTAGATAGCAAACGTATGTGTAGCGAGTTTATCAACGATAATATCTGGGGTAGATAGCAAACTTATGTGTAGCGAGTTTATCAACGATAATATCTGGGGTAGATAGCAAACCTATGTGCAGCGAGTTTATCAATGATAATATCAGGAGTAGATAGCAAACGTATGTGTAGCGAGTTTATCAACGATAATACCAGGTGTAGATAGCAAACTTATGTGCAGCGAGTTTATCAACGATAATATCTGGGGTAGATAGCAAACTTATGTGCAGCGAGTTTATCAATGATAATATCAGGGGTAGATAGCAAACTTATGTGTAGCGAGTTTATCAACGATAATATCTGGGGTAGATAGCAAACTTATGTGCAGCGAGTTTATCAATGATAATATCAGGGGTAGATAGCAAACGTATGTGTAGCGAGTTATGTACGATAATATCAGGGGTATATAGCAAACGTATGTGCAGCGAGTTTATCAACGATAATATCAGGGGTAGATAGCAAACGTATGTGTAGCGAGTTATGTACGATAATATCAGGGGTATATAGCAAACGTATGTGCAGCGAGTTTATCAACGATAATATCAGGGGTAGATAGCAAACGTATGTGTAGCGAGTTATCTACGATAATATCAGGGGTATATAGCAAACGTATGTGCAGCGAGTTTATCAATGATAATATCAGGGGTAGCAAATATGTGTAGCGAGTTTATCAATGATAATATCAATACAAACGTATGTGCAGCGAGTTTATCAATGATAATATCTGGCGTAGATAGCAAACGTATGTGTAGCGAGTTTATCAATGATAATATCAGGGGTAGATATCAAACGTATGTGCAGCGAGTTTATCAATGATAATATATGGGGTAGATAGCAAACGTATGTGTAGCGAGTTTATCAATGATAATATCAGGGGGAAGATAGAAAACGTATGTGTAGCGAGTTTATCAATGATAATATCAGGGGTAGATAGCAAACGTATGTGCAGCGAGTTTATCAATGATAATATCAGGGGTAGATAGCAAACGTATGTGTAGCGAGTTAATCAACGATAATGAGGGGTAGATAAGATAGCAAACTTATGTTACGAGTATGTGTAGCGAGTTTATCAGTGACTACGTAAGGGGTAAATAGCAAACTTATGTGTAGTAAGCTAGTTACAAGTAATCAGTGACCTTTTCTTTCCAGAGAAGATAACATTTTTATGTGCAGTGTGTTTGTCAGTGACGTATTTGTACATAAAGAATTTATCACTGTCTGCATTAGGGGCAGATAAAAAACGTATGTGAAGTAAGTTACTTGCGCAAGCGTAATCTGTAACTTTGTCCAGAATATATAGCATTTTTGTATGTTGTGTTTATCAGTGAGTTTATCAGGGATATTTTGGTAGCTAGCAAGCTTATGTCTAGAGAGTTTATCAGTTATTATATCGGGTTATTATATCAGTTAAGGGATATATAGCAAACTCATGCGAATCAAGTTCAAATTAAGTGATTTTACACATACTACACATAAGTCTGCTATCTACCCCTGATAGAGTCATTGATAAACTCGTTACACATAATAGGTTTCCTATCTACTCCTGATATTACTATTGCTGTATAGATGAGTTGAACTCAATGTTTATCAACAAAGGCAAGGGACTGGTATATCTTTTTGCTTGAATGAACACCATGCAACCACTACACTGCTCAATAGTCTTATTGTGATGTGGCGGGAGTTTTAAAAACACGAGCCCTGAACAGAATATGATGCGCGCGCATACTGCCAGGCAAAATACAATGGAAATTGTGATGATGCGTGCGCATACTGCCAGGCATTGACGTCAGAAGCCAACTCATCTATACAATAAATACAATCAAAATGTATGTTAGGTTTATAGATAAGGGTGAAATTAGAGATGGGATCAGTTATAGGGCTTGGGATTAGGATTAGGCATGTTGGGATTAATTGGACCATATGCTGCAGTTTAGTGATATAGTTTAGAGTTCAACAATGGATGAATTTTGGGAGATTAAGTTAAAGTCTATTCTATAATTTGGAAATAAGAAACATACTGCAGTTACTGTCCGTTTTCCTATACACAATACACAGTGCTCTTTCCCATTGACGCGTGACCTCTACAAATAGCCCTACGTTAAAAGTTTGGGGATATGACTAGTTAACGTCGCTGTGTGAAAAATAACCGGCCAATATTAAAAGTACTCTTCTAAAGTTCTAGAAAATATAGTTTTTAACATGTCCTAAATTTTAGCTAATTTAGATGTTTGGAAATATTCGTACTTTAGTGTTTTAGTTAATGTTATAGGTAATAGTACATTGCCTAGTTAACGTCGCTGTGTGAAAAATAACCGGCCAATATTAAAAGTACTCTTCTAAAATTCTAGACAATATAGTTTTGTAACATGTCCTAAATTTTTAGCTAATTTAGGTGTTTGGAGAGGGTCGTACTTTTGTGTTTTAGGAAGGATATGTAAACGACAGATAACACCAAAAATATGAAGAAATTATTTCCAAACCGTGTTAAGTCAACAATCATTATGTTGCTCATTTTCAAGAATGCTGGTTTACAAAAAGCAGGCAATTGTCTCATTTCGTGAACAAAGGTACACATACCATTGTTTCCGTTCGTTTCTTTTATAATCGGTTACCCAACTGAAGCTATAATACCAGCTTTATTGCGATATCGCACATGAAAACAGACACTTGTGCACAACCAGAGAAGATCCGATTTAATCAGTTGAGCTGTTTCAATGAGTGTTATCTTGGTTTCATAGGGCCTGCACTTTGGCTCGACATTTGAAAGGGGTGTGAATTCATTTTTGGATACGCCCCTATTATAATTAGGTAATACTCGAACACATTCCCTATATGTATATACATGTACCACATGTAGTAAATCTGTCTGCTTTATCTGTATTGTGCCTTTCTTAAGCAAATAGTTAAACACGATTTCATCAAACATTATAACAATAGCTCTTTTACAGTGTGCAATCATCCCGGGCAATAATTGGGCAATAATAGAGGATGTGCGTGAAATTATTGATTAGCTCCATACAAAGGATTTGAACCGGTGTCCTTCACCGTAATCATGGCGCAATGCAGTGCTACACCACATTTCGCCATAAAACATTCTAGAAACGCTTGCTGTTAGAATAAGAAAAATTTTAATGCTAATTTATTGCACATTCTAGGGAAGCGTGGTTACCTTTTTAAAATAACCGAGTGAGAGGGTTTTCAAGAAAATATTTTTCCTGTCAAAACTGAAGCATCCTCTGTATAAAAGAAAATATGAATATTAACTGCACATCATATATAACGATTCGTGATACCCAATTGTGGCATATTTGATGTCGTTTAAGAAGCAGAGAATTTTATTTCAATTTTATATACGCCAAAATATTTTTTAATTGAGCAAGAATAAGGATAGAAAAAACGTTGAAAATCCTATGTGAATATTACATTAGACCCGGCAAAAGATTACTGTTTCGTTTTTATGGTAATCTAATCTTTTATTTCCTGAAAAAACATTTGGGGTCTAAAATGGACTTTTTATGTAATTGATAAAACATCGAACGTGTATACAAGAAAATGGTAGGTTTTCCTCTATAGTATTTTACTGACCATGGAAATGTACTGAGACACAAGCACGTGTCAAAATCGATATAATGTATTGTCCATACAGACGCCCAGTTATGTTTATTATTGGATTTTTTTTGTATAAAACACACAGTTAACAATAATTGAGCGCTAATAATACACATAAATGTTTTTAGGCAAATAAAATTCCAAAATATGGTACGTTTTCTGCCTTTGGTTGGCCTATGTTGAAGTTGCGATTATATGTTCAAATAAGTTTCAAATGAATTACAAGAAGACAAGTGGCCGAGTGGTCTAAGGCGCTGGGTTCATAGTGTATCCAAAGCAGTCCGCCGACGTGAGTTCGAACCCCGCCTCCGCCAAACTTTAATGAAGTAAAATTAAAATTAAAATTTTACTTTAAAAAAATTTCATATTGGGGAAATGTGACTGGCAGAATTTATGTATGGCGTGGAGTGGTGTGATGCAGTGCATTCAATCAAACGTTGTCGTCAACCTATTTGATCCTATAGTGCATTTGTTATGTGTGTGAGACGAGCTGTCGCGGTAATCATGCTTTTGTTGAATGAATTTGAGTACTCCGCCATATTTACGGTATGAACGTCATAATCTAGGTGATTATTTGCATTGGATGTCTTGAATACGCTGGCGAAGTTGTGTAATAATCGGATTAATGCTATAACAGTAGGTGAATACAAGTTTTGAATATATCGCGTTGCAAAGCCCCATTCAGTGATCCCAAAAAAGTGAAAAAAAAATCAAATTGTTACTTTTTTTAAAAATGGCAAAAACCCAAGAAAACGGCAGTATCGACGAAGTTGAAGCCCCATTCAAATAGGCCTACATGTAGCTAATTTATATATACTGTCAGTATATAAATTAAATCAGTTCAATTCACGCCGAGTGTCCTTGACAGGTTTGACTCTGCTTCAGCGGTCATGAAAGAATTCAAAAGATAACCTCTGCCCCAACAATCCCAAGCAATTGTCTGAAACTGCTCTTCGGATGATGATTAGACGTTCGCCTTTCGTATCTCTTTCCTTGTTGGAAAGGTATAACGTTGAGGAGATAGGAACATGTACCGTCATCCGGGACCTACTCTGCCATGTTTGGCTGAGTAACGGTACATGAACACGGTCTTTTGTGCCTATGTAAATTAGTCATTGTGTAAGGCTGTGTTTATACCCATGGGTTGCTCATCATCAGACTGAATCCTTGACCAACAGAGGGTGTCAATATAGGCCTACGTGTCGCTTTTGAAAACAGCGATTCATGCGCATGCTCAGCAGGCAAATACGACGGCGATTTAGTACACTGATCATGCGTGCGATTCAGATTTCTGCAAAAGCGATTGAGTATAAATGAGTCTTTAGAAATGACTGGCGATTGTGTGTTCTCAAGTGGGTTTTATCATGTTAATTAGTGACCTGACACACATTTGTATTGGTTCGATCAAGCATTGAATTTTTGTACTGGATCGTTCAAGCATCTCCAACAAATTTTTCAATGTAAGTGCCTCTGGCCCTAGTGGAAGTAAAAACGGATACTATGGCCAGAGTTCTAGGGCTAATGATGATAGTCATAATGATCAAAAGATTATTACTGACTATATCATTGTACAAAATCTGAATTTTGATGATTTTTACGATCGTCCAGATGAAAAAATCACTGAATGGGCCGTTAGTTCCCTCCACTCCTTACCCTGGCAATATGAATCAAAGAAAAATAAAGAAAAAAATAAATAAAACAAGAAAAAAAAGACAAAGAAAAAGAAACAATAAAAGAAAAACAAATATGAAAAGTTCGAACAATATTTGGTTTATAAAATTAATGTGACCGTGATGAGACTCGAACTCACCACCTTCCGATTTAAAGTTCGAAGCGCTCGTGTACCAAATTCTGACGCCTTACCAAGTGAGCTGTGCTCCTGAGATACGAAATAAAAATAAAATAATACACTGTATACCTGCTTGTGTCGGTAATTGATTTGCTCAAATTCCATAATGGTACAGTGCAACAGAGCAAAAATGCCCAAAATTTAAAAGCTATATAATTTATGAACAATATACACTACACATAAAAATACTAATACAAGGGAATTTCAACATAAGAATCCAAACAATTAAGTACCAACATGCACAGCTTTGTCCTTATATCACATTTGGGTTTTTAACAAAATGTTATCAAACCTCTACTGTGATTGGCAGCTGCACAAGGCATCTCTTTGATAGCTGATAATGGCCATCCATTCAGCAAGTGGCTACTAACTGACCTTCGTCAATACTGTTGTTTTCCTGTTTTGTTTTTTTGCCATTTGTTTTTCATTTAAAAATTTATACACGTAACAATTTGATTTTTTTTTTTCACTTTCGCTGGGATCACTGAATGGGACTTTGTAGCGCGGATTATTCAAAACTTGTTTTTACCTGCTGCTATATAGTATTAATCCGATTATTACATAACGTTGCCAGCGTATTCAAGACATAGGTTATGTAAGGGATAAACTGTACATGGGTATAGACGAATCCAACCAGCCAAGTCATGGTCAGGATTTGGTCGGCCATGACGGGTCCCCGCATGCACCACACTGGTGTAGTGACTGCCCAATTGGGTGGATTAAAGCCGCTTAAAATTCGATGTTAGATTCTTTTGTGTTGTATTCTGTCATTATTCTTTTGTCTACGTGTAACACAGGTGATAGGATGCAGTTTAAAATACCCTCCAAGGCCGCATTATTTCACATTTTATGTGAGATTGAGCCGACGGGGACCCAACTTTGGCAGCCATTAAGGTATAGGAATGTGTGAATTTGGATTCGTCTATAGGGTATAGAGGCCCTGCATGCTTTTATCGATTGGCTCCAAACAAAAGATTTGAACCGGTGTCCTTCACCGTAATCACGGCGCAGTCCATTCAATCAAATGTCGTCAGTGTGAGAGACGAACGATGTATAAATCTGGAGGTCACATCATCACTTATCATGCTTATTGTAAAAAGTTTGTCCAATGCATACACTGTGTGTATTGTTCCCGGTATTGTCAATGCAGTCAAGCAAACAGGTATTATATTTTGAAAAGGCCGCTATAGTATATTCACAGGGGTGTCTTGAATGGCCAATCATATGGGACATAATCAAATTGCAGTGACTGCTTCCTTT
Organism: Amphiura filiformis; assembly: GCF_039555335.1. Classification (NCBI taxonomy): domain Eukaryota; kingdom Metazoa; phylum Echinodermata; class Ophiuroidea; order Amphilepidida; family Amphiuridae; genus Amphiura; species Amphiura filiformis. The sequence continues at coordinate 57,125,238 of NC_092628.1, forward strand.
GTTACCACATGTCAGTCATCTTGTGATTATTGGACCATGTAAACCTGCAAAAAACGAGCCAAAGTGCAGGCCCTATGAATAGCTTTTTATGGGGTTAAGTCCTGCAAAGGTCGAGATGAATTCTACTGTAGACATGACTGCATCATGAGATGTTTACACAACGATACTATTGCTAAAATTAAACAAGATATACCTACCACAGAACATAATGATTCTGCACGATTCGTACCACATGTTGCATTAGCAGGGCTAACCATTAGTGTACCAGTCCCGTCAGGCTGCACCAATTTGTTCAATGCAACAGGTTGCGGCTCGATATATTCCGTAAAACTTGATGTCGTCGTAAAACACAGATTTATTGTTACTAAAAACACGTACATTGCAATTGAGCTAATCGCGAGCATCATGCCTCTTATAATAATGAGCTTTTCTCTGGTATTATTCAAAAAGGTTTGTGACCTATATAGCATTAAGCATGCACACGGTCCCGGCAAATTCTATAGGCCAACCAGTCTGTAATCGCTGCAACCCAGGAGAACATCGTCTACAGTGCCCGTCTAGCACCTACATATAGATGAAACTCTATCATAGTTCAGCCCTGCTGCAGTTGAACGTCAAAGTATTTCTTCTTTGATATTTGAAAGAGATTCATGTTCTACAAGAATGATGAGTACTTGTTAGTATTATACTGGAAAATGAATGTAATGTTGTTATATCTCAAGTGCAATCATTTGTTTTGTTGCTTAAAACGCCGCATTCTCAAAATTTCAGTCGGTTACGTTACCCATCGTTCACTAATAATCCGTTACCCACGCCATACATGACGGGCTTGATAGCCATTCTCACCTGTCCAGATGACGAGATCCTTGTGTATGAGGTTATTTCATTTATTACAAAATTTGATATCCGTGTCGTACTGCATCAACGAAGGGTTAAATAACACATTAATATGTTCCAAATCCTGTTGATGGGGCAATTACTATTATTAATGCTTTCAGTACGTCTATGCCCATTTAAGGACTGTATCGATAAATGCTAAACCAATTTAACCAAAAAGTGTAATAAATTGATTAAAATTGTTACATATTTCAAAATGATCAGAAATACTAGTTGTGTTTGTTTTTGGTTTTTGTAAATTTTGGAACGTTTGGTAAAACATGGCAAAATAGTGACATTTGGAGTGCTTTTGATATTGGCATTCGTGGGTTAATGCTGTGTCGACGTCGTCACGTGCCATTATATACAACAAAAGCATTGTATTGTTTGTTGATAGAGGTTAACTTCATATCTTCCCGTGATGCTTTGCGGAATATGTGGCGCAAACATGGGCGTTACCGAAACCGTCGAATGTCGATAATAGCAATATTTGGGTAGAGGGGTAGATGTCAATAATGGCTATGAATTTGGCAGCTTGGTGGAAATTTTTCACAAATTCCCATCCCTGAAGTTTATTGTTAATTTAGAAGAGTGGAAATAATTATTTGTAGCCAATCAGAGGAATTTTAGCAGGAGCGAGGAATGGTTGGGGTTTTGGCAAAAGTCCGAAAGGATTTGGGCACAGTTTTTGACTATATAGCCCTGCACTACAACGTTCACGTGGTACCTATATGCATTGAACCATATCATGCTGATCACTCGCACAGGTCTGTAAGATTAGTATCTTTGAAAAGAGCGGTATTGTATTCAATCTATGATTGCAGACATACACAGGTGATGAGTGTAACCTACTTGTAGTGCAGGGCGATACAGTCAAAATTGTATTCATGTAATTGCTATGGTAGTTAATCCGATTTATTATACGTCACGTTTTTCTACAGAGCGTAAAAACTAGGTCTCAATGTGTTGTAAAATATGATCAGATAGCTAAAACATTAACTATAAATTTTGTTACACTATAGACGAATCAAATTTCAGGCATTCCTACACCTCAATGGCAGCCATAGCTGGGTCCCCGCTGAGTCTATTCCACCTGAAATGTGAAAGTATGCGCCCTTGGCGGAAATTTTAAACTGCATTACATGCATCACTCGTGTTACACGTAGACAAAAGAATGTTGAAAGTGTACAACACAAAACAACATAACTTTTAGCGGCTTTTTAAGCGGCTTTAATCCAACCAATTGGGCAGTCACAGCACCAGTTTGGTGCGCCGGGGACCCAGTAATGGCCGACTGAATTCTGACCATCACTTGGCTCGTTGGATTCGTCTATACAGATAAAAGCACATCTTTGAGGAGCACGTGTGGCCGAGTGGATAAGGCGCCCGACTCATAATACATAAGTTGTGAGTTCGAGCCCCGCTCGTGCCAACGTGTTGTGTCCTTGGGCAAGGCACTTTATCCTCATTGCCTACTTGGGGGATGTGGTTGGGATGGATTGGATGTTTGTTTGTTTCAATGTTGCAATATTGGCGCTGATTAAGCTGCTGCCTGCAAATTGCTTTGTGTCTGTTTAGGTGTGTTTAATGTACAATTCTAGCAATTTGACCTGCGGGTCACGATTAGAGTTTGAAATAAAAACCTTCCTCTTTTTTTCCAAGCTCATGTCAGCTAGCTATCATGAGATATAAATAGTTACGCTACATATGAAAGCTTTTGGAACTTGTTTTCTTCTTCAGTGAAAACATATATCGTTATGTTATAGTGACAATCAAAAACATATCCGCATACAATCGATGCAATATGACGTCATCAACTTTCCTATCTTAAAATGTATTTAAGCACCATTATGCGATGAGGGTCAGGAATAAAAATGTATGCACAATACAACTAAAATGAAAATCCTGTTTTGTGAGTGTAATGTAAAAAGCAATTTTATACAGAAATAAAGAAGCTAATTTATTACAATTTATTCCTTTCCTTAAGGCGTGGGATATGGGCGAACTTGAAGTACAGATATATGGAGAGGGGAAGCAACGAGTTACCCCAAATCACAGCGGCAAGTAACCACTGGGCCGCCGAGTGCGAATATGTATTTATTTTGGAAGGTTCGTGTTTTTTGTTTTTTTAATTTTGGGGCGTTTTTCCTAAATTTGATATTTTTGGTGATATTTCAAAAAAGCGACATACCAAAGACAACTTTTTGGACACATAGTCTGTTACTGTTATTGCAGTTCTTTTCCACATACCTACGTTACCATTTGCTCTGGTGATTTGCTAATATTATATATTTTGTGACTGCAGTTTTCAGTGCGTTTTAAGCTTATCATGAAATTAACGCGAATATTTAGTCACGCTACTTATAGAATTTTTACCTGATCGCAGGCAACAGAATGCAGATGTCGTATTCCTCTATGTGGGTCACTTGATGATAAAAATTATTTTGAATTCCTTGTAACAACATACAAATTTGCGTCTGGAAACCGGGTCTGGAACTGATTTTGGAATAGCTATAGACTTCAGCGCCGTATCAAATCTCATAAAAAGGCCACGACTGGCGAGTATGTTTTTATGTTTCCCGCACGAAAGCTTGCGTCAACATCTATACTATACTTCTTTGGAAACGTTGACCTTTGACCATTCTTTGTAAATGCCCTGCTATAATTAAAGACAGAGATAAAAAGATTTTATCGCGTCTGACGTCATCTGTCAATCAATTTCGAGCACGGTTTGTTTACAAGTGTCGTGATGACGACTTGCTGAACGCGGCGGTATAACCGGGCACCTTATTGTTAATTTTGCACCTTCAAACATGCAAACCATCTCAAAAGTTAGGTCTTTATAGTAGGAAACTTTCTTTCGCGAAGGCACGATGTCAACAATGCCTAAAAAAGCTGCTTTTTGCCTTGTAAAAGTACCTAATTTTTCGCCATTTGCTGCTATTCCTTTTCTCCGATCAGCACCAGATAGATCGGTCTTCCTTTTACGCGCTATTAACCTGTGTAAACCAATCAAGGATCGTAATTGACAGTGACATCAGACGCGATAAATTCTTTTTATCTCTGTCTTTAATTATAAGACCTTGATATGTAGACTTAATTGGGTACTGTAAAAGCATCCACTTTACTGAGTTGTTTAGCACCTGGTCAGTAGATAATCCTACAGGGATACAGTCAGTAGTTTAACATGGTGTGAGCATGTTGAAAGACCTGTTATCAATTAGGCGCGGATATTAAAAGCACATGTCCTTTGCGTGCATAGCAGAAATTTATAACAGCATGTTTGGAATTTTAAACTAAAATACTAACTGCATTCTGCATTCTGTATTTATTTATTTATTTAGGCCTATGCCTATTTATTTACTGATTTATTTATTTGGTAGATTAGTAAGTAATTAGTAATTTTCCATGATTCATCGGTTTATTATTGATTGTTGATAACTTGAAAACTTGATTGATTGATCGATTGATAGTCATTTCACATTATATTCCTAGTTTATAGGCCCCATGGAACGTCTATTAATTCTGAATAGCATCGTACATTAGATAAATAGGCCTATCAGTATTGATTTATTCTATTCAGCAATATCAAGGATTACTATCAAACTTCGCACAGCTGATGGTCAGTTGGCTTAGTGGTAACGCACTGAGTTTTATAAATTGGAGGTCCCGGGTTCGATTCCCAGATCTGCCTATTTTTTTTCAAGGCTGGGAAAAATGCAATTTCTGAACTGCAAACTTATTTGGTGCGCGATCTGAGCTGGTCCTTTTCTGGTGGCTGTGTCTGTTACAGGCACACTCCCTCTGGAATCCAAACTAGGTTCCTGCCATTACACTTCCCTTAAATCATGCCGTATTTGCACGTGAACCATAAAAACATCAAAGCAATTTAATTTCCGGCATGATCAAATCTAGTTCAGGAAAATGATCTGGTATGTTTTTGCCAAATGCAGATATTATATTGAGCATCAAAAATCAAGCGAGCCCTCAGAATAATTATACTATATCTGTCTATGCCCCGTGATAGCTAGGAGGCCGTTGGGATGACGTAGTGATGGCTTAATAGATGCGCAATTTCCACAGTTCTCTGTCTTCAGATGTTCGTATGAGATGGTCAAAGTTCAATAGTCTTATGTTATAAATCCACGTCTTCTTTGGTCTTTAACTTATCCCATCTGTACTTTCCTGCAGAATTGTGTTTACTAGACTGTTTTTCCACGTGATCATATGGCTAAACCACTGGAGTTATATTCTTTTCACAATGAAGATCAGATGTTCGTTCTGTCCAATGAAACTTTCCATCATTGCCCTTACTTGTTTGTTGGTAGTAGAGCGTAGAGTAGTGGACCTTAAGGAGCCTTCTCATACAATTCATTAATGTGTTAATCTTTTTTTCCATATCTGCATTTAGCGTCCAGGTTTCGCACCCGCACAGGAAGATGGAAACTACAAGTGCTCATAGGATGCTCATTTTTGCTGCCATTGAGATGTTCTTGTCTCTCCAAATGGGTTTCAGATTGGCTAATGAGCAATTATGTTTTTGCCTTATATTATCTAGTCATTAAAAAGTCCAAAGACCGTTGCTAGTTGTTGATCCAAAAATAAAGCCACAAAATGTTCAACTTTTGAAATAAAGTATGCAAAGAATGCTTAAATTTTAGTTCTAAGTAATGAGGAAACACTTTTTTGGGGGAGAATCTTTTTTTTTTATTTAACGTTGTGTTTAAAGTATTTTAGATCTGAATAGTAATGCTGTTTTAGCTTTCTTTTCGCGCTTTAAAAAATTATATCTGCTATCGTATATAGGTATGGATTAATTGCAGAATTGATGGGCAAAATAAAGGTTACTGATAGCATAAACTCTGACTTGTTTGTACAAGTATTCCGAGTAAAATATCGGAGACCAACAGAGGAAATCTGTGGCCACAAATACAACGGTTGTTACTTTAGTTGTAAGTTTAATTTGCTCTTTCATTTCGCGAGTTACCAGATCGTTTTGACGAAGCTTGGATGACTCGCACAATAAGAACATAACAACCAAGAATGATCAGATAACAGATACAATAGGAGGGGGGGGGGGTTGGTAACCCTATCGGTTTAGGATATGGATTCTCTTCAAACTTACATACAATGTCAAATATTGTCCCCTTTATCCATCTATGTGAGAAAACGGGAACAATTTCAGCATAAATGTGAATAATTAGCATATTAGCAAGCCAATACACTGGTACGCGTGAATTGCATTCTGGTCAGGCATCCCGAAACAACGGCCGAGCGCATGTCCCGGTGGAAACAGGAAGTGTTCGCCTTGGCACTGAAAACCGGCTCGCCCCTGTACACTTTTATACCCTCTATTCATACTGATTAATCTTAAAAAACATTACATATCACTGCGCTCATTGTCATTCTTGACAAGATAGCCCATGCTGTATTTACTTCGCTTAATTATTTCTTTATTTTTAGCTATATGATGCACATTTTCACATATTTATGATTTTCCTTTGTTTTATTTTTTAACTAATTTTTTTAATGGGGAGGTGCTCTCATAATTTTTTTCATATTCCTCGTATCATGCTTGATAATATAGGTCATGTTTCCTTATTTATTTCGCCTCTTATGTATTTCTTTATTTTTTTTTTTTGTTTATATCATTATAGCGCCATCTATAGTTTGACATTAGGGGCATATTTGATGTATTTTTGCGGACGAATTGGTACTGGGGTGAAGTCTTCCGAATCTATTCCGATTTCATTCTATATGACTACCCAAATCTCCTGTGTCGTGTAAAATGCGAACAACTGGTAACCTGTAAAACCCGCTGTGTTTCATGATTTCTCCGGAAATACATCGACTTGGAGCGTCAAATTTCAGGATAGTAATGAGAAAAATAGTATCTATTATGTGATACCAAAACCTCATCAACAATGAAAAAAATCGGGGGATGATGCTGTCGATCGGGTTACGGACCTTTAATGCCAAGGAATACCGCAGTAGAAAAATACATACCAGTTATGAGACCTTCATATTCAGTTACGTACGTGTATTTTATGTACGAAAGTGTCCAAATCTTGGAATGTAGATTGCTTCTTCAATTTTGGTATTGTTATATGATTTAGTCAAAGCCAATGGGCATGATGGGAGACTAATGCATACATGAGAGTTGTCATAGAATTTGCTGCTGAAAATATCCGTGTTATGCATATTGCAAATAATGCCAGATTTGTTCCAATTTTGTGAGTTAAGATAGGGAATCTTAATTTATGCTTATGAATCTATCAATGCTTATAAGTAAATAAAGAAATGGAGCTCGGACAAACTGGCATTATAATAAAGGAGAGGAAAAATCAGAACCGTTCGGATTCGATTACGACCGTGAGTGCGCGCTGGTTCGAATCCGAACGGTTCTGATTTTTTCCTCTCCTTTATTATAATGCCAGTTTGTCTGAGCTCCATTTCTTTATTTATTATATACTGCGTCAATAAAGTATCCTTACACTTGGAAAAATAATCACAATTTCCAAACTGAACAATATTGGGGTAAATTTGTTTTTTAATAGATGCACTATCAAATCCTGCACATTATGACACCACATTGAATCCAATGTGACTTTAAGTAGCAAAGTTACAAGCATTTGATTAGACGAAGGTCCCGTTTTAAAAGTGACAAACTGGCCTATTCAAAACTCCACAGAAGGAACAAAAGAAAATTGAAACAAAAGAACTGACAAATAAAATGAAAGTTATGAAAAATATAGAGAAGTAAAAACTGAAATAAAATCTGCTTTAAATCACGCTTCATTGAAGAAACTGTGTTGTCTCTTTGTTTCGCTTGTTGGAATCGTTTTGCGCCTTGTATAGGCCAGTTTGTCAACAAAAATTTCCAAGTGTAAGGATACTTTATTGGCGCAGTTAGGCATGTGTCCTTTGGATCCTCGCATTTAATATTTAATGTCTCATATAGACTGATGTCCTGCTAGGACACAGCAGATAGACCGCCCTCTCTAACTATAATGCTTACAAAGAACACTGAAGCTTCACTTGATATTATGGATATTGCACCTGTAACACGACAGGATATACCAGATCGCCATCTTTCTGATTGCATGGGAAAATTCTCCCCAAAGTAGATATCTGCAGATGCAATGGTTTATGGTTATCATGTATACACCCATAAGAAAATCTGACAGCGCAAGGTTGGTTAAAAGAAAATCTTGAACTTTACTTTTCTTGGTAGTTTTCTTTCTCCAAAAGAGTACAAAGATATTTCCGCACAGCGCGTTTAAACCAATAGTAGCACACCGTACCCTTTTCCAGCAGTGCTATAATTTCCCATATTTAAATTGTACAATGCAATATGAAATGTGCATTGTGTCTTTTTAGAAGAGAACTTTCTATAGGAGAACACTTTCAATTAAATAGTAGTAAGTGACAACAGATATGTGACATACTTGACCGATAACAGATTTTTGAGACAGATTGATGTTGTAAACATAGGTAGGTGTAAAACCAATACCCTTATTTTGTATTTGCAAAAACTCTGACCTTCACCTCACATACAAAACTAAACCAGATCATTCTTGTTAAGAGACCACCTTTTAATTAGAAGTAGTGACAACAGATACCATATTTGACTGATGTTTGAAACATCATAATATGAAGTTGGTTAAAGCTAAGATACTCTTCCTATAGTTTGGATTTTCAAGAAAGAAAGAATGAAAGAAAGAAAGAAAGAAAGAAAGAAAGAAAGAAAGAAAGAAAGAAAGAAAGAAAGAAAGAAAGAAAGAAAGAAAGAAAGAAAGAAAAGAAAGAAAGAAAGAAAGAAAGAAAGAAAGAAAGAAAGAAAGAAAGAAAGAAAGAAAGAAAGAAAGGAAGAAAGAAAGAAAATTGAAAAGAAGGAAAATGTAAAGGAAGAAGGAAAAAAGAAAGATAACAGAAACGAAGGATGAAAGGAAAGAAAAACGATATGCATAGGAAGAAGGAAAGAAAGAAAGATATGTATAGGAAGAAGGAAAGAAAGAATCATAAGAATGAAAGTAAGAAAGAAAGAAGGAAAGCAAATAATGAAGGAAGAAATATGGAAGAAGGAAAAGAAAGCAAGGCAAAAATGAAAAATCAATGTATAGGAAGGAATCCAGGCTGTCACACAACAACAAACTGTCAAACCCAGTCCAGAGACATACAATGACCATCTTCTACCTTGCTCCCTCAGACCCATGCAATAAATTACCCAATTATCTGCCTTGTCCCTACATGTATAGATCACCCCATCCCTTAATAAAATCAAACTCATGATTGTGTACAAATACAATCTGTTTAATAAATGGTAGGTATCAAAATACCAGGTAATACTTTTACTTTCTTTTTTTCACATTACAGCACACTACACCGCTCCAACTCCATACACACCATACCAGCATGACCAGTGACATTTGTTTCACCTAAAATCCGGGAAAATCCAAAAGCTTTACAATTAGGTACCTCTCTGCAGCCAATCTGATTATGATTCAATAGTCAGTTCAACTATAGGCATGTGCCCATCATTTAGTGGATGTGTATTTGCACCGTTTGGAAAATTTTCTGAATATGGTATTGATGTGAGGTGAGTACGTATTTTTTGTGGTAATGGGGGGGGGTAATTTTAGATGCTGCTAATAGGGGGTTGTGTAACTTTATGAACTCTATTTTTAAATCCTCCTGGTCCCCTTTAAATAATGAACTGTCCCTTAATATTGAACGAATACTTTAAATGCAATTAATAGTTCTGAAGCTATAACATATTGTGAGATCTTTAGAATGTACATTAGACCTATTATATGGTCGTAGAGATTAAAGTTAGAAACAGTGCAAAATATATATATACCAAGAGGTATAGATAAACACAACGTTTCGGGTTGGACCCTTTAACAAGTGTGAGGCCAACCAGAGAAAAAACTTACACTACAATGCATCACAAACTAAAGTACAATTACACAACAAAAAGAAAAAATCTATACCAGAAAGCTGAAGTAAACAAACCCCTTAAGCAACTAAGAAAAATACAGGGTGAACAGGGTGGAACAAGAAAATTACAAATTGAATGTACAAAACTTAATATTGAGTCCACGAGGTTGCATAGTGCCGAGTTTGAATATCAGGCGGTGTTCTGCAATGAGTCTGTCCTTATTGGAGCCGCGAGATTGTATAACAGCAGAAACTCTGAAGTGGCTAACATTACAAAGAGAAGGTGGATTGAAATGACGAGCAACAGGGAAACCAGCAAAGTTCTTAGAAATGGAGCGGAGATGTTCTGTAGTACGATCTGCTAATCGGCGGCTGGTTTCCCCTATGTACAATATATGGCAGTTTGTACATTGAATACAATAAACAACATTGCGAGAGATGCATGTGAAGTGGGAGGTGATGTCAAAACCCCCATTGGGACCGCGGATGTGAGTTTCATTGGAGACATGAGCACAGGTATTACACCTTCTCCTATCACAGCAAAAAGTACCAGGGGTGTCACATGGCTGGATGGGGTGTGAAGCGCGGACGACCTGGTCGCCAATGTTCTTGTCCCTTCTGAAGGCGGTCACCGGGAGTTGATTAAAAACTTGGGATGTGGAATCGTCGTCAAGAAGTATGCGAAAGTTACGGAAGATAATATTGCGAATAGGAAGATTAAGCGGATGATAAGTGAGAACCAAGGGAACTCTTTCAGAAGATTTGGATCCGGATGGTTGGAGAGCAAGATCCCTGTCTACTGATTGGACTCGATCCAGAGCAGCTTGTGTGGTGTCGGTAGGGTATCCACGCTCATGGAAAAAACTAGTCATATCATTGTGAACTTGATCCAGATCATTAGTGTCACTGCAGATGCGTTTGGCGCGGAGGAGCTGACTATAGGGGATACCCTTTTTGCAGGCGGGTGGATGGCTGGAATTGTACAGTAAGTAGCTATGAGAGTCCGTGGGTTTATAGTAGATTGTGGTAGTGATCTTGTTTTGGCTGTTGATGATAAGTTTGAGGTCCAAGAAAGTTACTGAAGTGCTGGAGATTTCATGAGTGAAGTTAAGCGACTCATTGTAGGTGTTCACATGGGAGATGAAGTGGTCGAGATCCTTTCTGTCACCAGAGAATGCCCTACAATGTCATCGATGTACCTTTTGTAGAGGAAGGGCTTAGGAAGATCATAGGTGCGAAGCATTTCATCCTCTATGTACCCAACGGTGAGGCAAGCAACACTAGGACCGATTTTTGCACCCATGGCAATACCTTTGAGTTGCTGATAAAAGTCTCCATTGAACTGGAAAGTATTCATAGAAAGAACTAGTTCAATGAGACGAGTCAGTGTTTCTGTAGGTGGATTCCGTTTCGAGCCTATGCGAGTATCCAAATAATGAGTAAGAGCCTTCATACAAAGATGATGCGGGATAGAGGTGTATAAGGATGATATGTCCATTGTGAAAAGGTAATTGTCACTGCCGGTAGGAAAGGAGAAGTCTTGAAGAAGACGAAGTGCGTGAGGGGAATCTTGTTAAAGGGTCCAACCCGAAACGTTGTGTTTATCTATACCTCTTGGTATATATATATTTTGCACTGTTTCTAACTTTAATCTCTACGACCATATGCTCTCACAGTGCTACGCAGTTACCCGACCTTATTAGACCTATTATAGTTATTAAAATCAATAATACAAGATCAACATTATTGACTTGCTTAGTTATTTGCATCATTATTTTTCTGAAAATTGATTTGAGTGGCATGATTGGTGAACTCTCATATTTTTCTCATATCCCTTGTACGATTTTAGTCATTAAAGACTCGTTTCTATTAGTACATGACGCTATGGGTTTGGGATTTTATTTTGATACATTAGTGGAACCAATGTTTTGGCATTCCTAAACCTGAAAGGAAACTAATTTAATTGGTTCCATTTTTTTCTATGCCCTCTGTGGTTCCCACCTTTGGTCGAGGGTCACAGTGGGGCCAAAGTTTAAATATAGTCCCATCCATCATGTTGTAATATTTAAATTGTTCCTCTCATCACAGGGAATAAAAAAGTCAATTGTCATTTTCTACGGTGCTCAAAAGTCAAAACTTTCATACACAGAGGTCAAGATTTAAAAACGGTCCGATTTCATCGACACTGGAGTCCAATTACTTCCTTTAACATAACAAATCTCCAACATATACTTTCACATTTTGGTGCAATGCATAACCTTTCACTCATGATTTCATCCGATTCCGAGGTTATGCATTTCTCAAACAAATTGTTTTCCTATTTCATTTGTCGAGCGGAGACAAAACACGATTGAATCTGTGCATTTTGAAAATTTGCCTCAATGTACAAGATATTTGACATTTTGATCTAGTTTACTCTATAACTCCTGAACTAAGCACCCTAGTGCAATATGACAATGACTTTTTTTAAATTCCTAGCAATGAGAGGAACAATTTGAGTAATATTACAACATGATAGAACAAATTTTACATTTTGGCTACCATTATGACCTTCGACCCCTCGTGGAAATCATAGGGGACATAGAAAAAAATGGCATCAATTCTAGTTATATCTTTTGAGGTGTAAGGATGCCAAAAATCATGGGTTTCACTAATTAGCAAGACAAAATGTTAACTCAAATAAGTCAAATATCACCACATAGCGCCTTGTACTATATTGTATACGGTACGTACTGCTCTATGGGGTCATTGTGATACCCGTTTTTATTTCTAGTATCCAAAATCATTATTTAACTCAAAACTAGGAGTCAGATTGTCTTAGTAGGATGACTTATGTAAGGTAGAAAACACCTTACGAAAGAATCGTACCACCACTTTTAACTAGACTTGCAAAACTTTTGAAACATTTCTGTCATTAAATGAAATCTTTGGAACTGTAACACACATAAATAATAAATAAAATAATCAAAATCTTCAACGTATGACAATAGAATTAGTGACGAAATTACAACGACGATAGTTATAATAGAAGTAAAAATTTATTTCAATTTCAGTTCGGTTTAAGCACATTTTAATACATTTGTACGGGAAAAATAAGGAAAATATATCTGTTTTCAAAATAGAACGGGATCTGCAGACATGACACTCTTGCCTACATGTGAGAGAGTGCAATTAGCCATAAGGGACGCACCATTAGATATCAAGGGGGGCTGGGTAGTTCGGGTCGTGACAATTTTTTTAGCACCTCGGTGAAGCATTTTTTTGCTCAGATGGTATGACAATTTTTTGTCTGAGGTGGACCAAAATTTGGGTCTGAGGTGGAGCTTTTTTTTGTTGCTCAGATAGCACGACAATTAAAAAAAAACACTACCCAGCCCCTCTTGATATCAAATGGTGCACCCCTAACAACTCATGAACACCGCTGAAATGTAATGACATTTATTTCCAATCGTCTCGTTAATATTTTACCATCTCAAATTTACGCAATTAATACCTAGAGAAATTGCTTTTGACAAAGCAATCTGTGGAATGTTTGTGAAATACAGTGAAAAGACTTTAGTGAATCTGGTCTTCTTTGGTGTTGTTTCAAAACGTATTCAGGAACTTTTAGAAAGTTGAGGACATCATCAGTTTACAAAATTATTTTGTGATAAATGTCTCATTTTAATGATATCGACAAGTTTTGAAATTATACAAAATGACCTTACACAATAAATGAAATTGAAGATGTCCTCGGTACTATCTAAAAATTCTGATATGACATATTTTTACATCAAATCTGTAGTAAGTTCTGGATAGTTGCAAACTCCTTAGAAGCACTTGCGATGGACAATGGCTGGACCAGACTCATCATACTCTTGCTTGCTGATCCACATCTGTTGGAATGTTGAGAGGGAAGCCAAGATAGATCCACCGATCCAGACAGAGTATTTACGCTCTGGTGGAGCAATGATCTTGATCTTCATCGTTGGTGGTGCTAATGCGGTCATCTCTTTCTGCATTCTGTCAGCAATGCCAGGAACATACTGCTACCTCCTGAGAGGACAACATTAGCATACAAGTCTTTACGGATATCCAAATCACACTTCATGATGCTGTTGTACACACTCTCGTGGATGCCTGAGGTCTCCATACCCAAGAAGGCTGGTTGGAATAGTGCCTCTGGGCAACGGAATCTCTCGTTGCCAATGGTTACGACTTGTCCATCAGGAAGTTCGTAGCTCTTCTCAAGAGATGAGCTGGATGCAGCTGTCTGCATTTCTTGCTCAAAGTCAAGTGCGACGTAGGCAAGTTTCTCCTTAATGTCACGGACGATTTCACGTTCGGCTGTAAAAAGAGCGAGGAAAACATAAGTATTAAAGTACATAATGATATATTGATTATTATTTAAGATTGGAAACCACCGAACTATTAATTGTGCATACAAGTCCGGATAGTGCAAATTATTTTACATTTGTTAGATCTCATTTAGCAGGGTATTTTTTACTGTCTCAACATAATGATTTTGTAGAAAAAGATCATCGAGAAATCAAGTTAAAAAGACGAGTTACCCCTGCAGTGAGCCCAGTTACCCCTGCAGAATAGTTGGGGCAGTGGCGGCACCAGGACCCTTTTTTCGGGGGGGGGGGGGTGGAGGAGGGCAAAGTTCAAGTTCAATTTAATTTTGTATTAAATACATTTAGCATTATTCAATATTAAACATTATAAAACATCACACACAAATACAACAAAAGTAATTTTAAAAATGTAATAATGAGAAAACAATATAATAATGACAAAATTATTACCATTGACAAACAATTTAAAAGAAGATAAAATATCACATCATAATTAAAGTAGTTTATCAAAGGAGGGTAGGTTTCATTGTGGCTCAAGTAAAGTAACTTATTTTAGCTCAAAAGATCAAACGTACCTGTTGTGGTGAATGTGTAGCCTCTCTCTGTCAAGATCTTCATAAGGTAATCTGTAAGATCACGTCCAGCAAGATCAATACGCATAATGGCGTGGGGAAGGGCATAACCCTCGTAGATGGGGACTGTGTGGGAGACACCATCGCCGGAGTCAAAGACGATACCAGTGGTACGACCAGAGGAGTAAAGGGACAAGACGGCCTGGATGTTGACATACATGGCTGGGGTGTTGAAGGTCTCGAACATGATCTACAAAGAGGAAAAATTAATAATGCTTAATAAATGACTTTGGTATGAAACAGAGTTTAAAGATGCACGGTGCTGCTTACTTAATATAATATAATTAAAAGGCCAGTTTTTAACATGTACACAATGTTTGGCCAAATACTAATCGGCATCTGAAATTCATATAATTAAGCTTAATTCGGTGTCTTTAGGGACCGATCGTTATTTACGGCGGCCGGGGGGATAGGCGTTTTGGAAAAAATATCGACAACAAAATTCGCGTTCCCCCTCGCGTCCGCTCAAAATTTTTGGATTCCCCCTTGTTTTCCCGCATTTCTCCATTTAAAACTTAACAATTCCCCCTCCTGGTTCAACAAAATATTTCGCGTTCCCCCCTCAAGACCCAAAAAAATGTCGGGTTCTCCCTTAAAATGCCCATCGCTCCCTTAGTGTAAAAATGCATGATTTTGTAATAAGGTTCTGGATCGCAAAGCGACGCTTACTATTACGTCTCTAATTTTCAAGCTAAGTTTCGTCTCTAAATTACTGCTCGGTAGACTATTTGAGTATATATTCCACCTATCAAAATAAGGTAATGTTTTCTCACTTGATATTATTGTGAAATCTCTCAGAACCCCTTTAATACCCAATGAAACCTACTCCCGGGTTATACAGACTTGACATTTAATATGGAATATTTTTCGCACATTTCCAAGACTGGTCTGGACTGAGTCTGCATAGACCGCACGGGCTAGATATTAATTGGGGTGTGTCGGGAGATGGTGTAAAATAATTGTTTAATAGAAAATGTGCTTTCCATTTGTTTACATTATGGTGCGCATATTGTAGCGAATTTGCCTAAAATGGCGGATTTAGGGAGGCAATTGTGGGGGACACAATTTCGGACTTTATGCAACGTGGTTCTGTTATTATCAAATTTATATGGGTTTTAGGTGATTTTTTTAACTTCTTCACCAACTGGCATTCACCACAGCTGAATTACACTTACAATGTACCAAATGTTTGAACAGGGGAGGAGCTTAAAAATAGGGCTCTTAAAAGCTGTACGTACTCAGAAAGTTTGAGTGGCCCCTGGGGTCGAATGTTATAAATATACGGTACAAAAATGAACTCACACTGTTTCTTTGTGTACAGTAAGTTCATAACATTTGGCTCCAGGGGACCATTCAAACTTTCTGAGTGCGTACCATTTTTAAGAGCCATATTTTTAAAGCTCCTCCCACTTTCAAAACTGGTAGATCACAGGAGCATTTCAGTTCTTATGAGCACCTTTTGGTATTTAGGTTCAGTAAAATCGCCTTAAACCTCAATAAATTCGATTATATCAGAATAATGTTGCTCAAATTCAGAAATTTTGCCCCCACAAAAATCAAATTCAGTCTCCTTAAATCCGCCATTTTAGGCTAATTGACTACATATGAGCGCCATAGTGTAAACTAATGGAAGGAACATTTTCTGTCAAACAATTATTTTACACCATCTCTCGACACACCCCAAGTAATATTTAGCCGTGCAGTTTATGCAGACTTCTACCAGACCAGTCTTGGAATTTTGCGAAAAATTATTCCATATTAAATGTCAAGTCTGTATAATTATTACGCTTGAAGATGGTAATGTCACTATTCAAAGTGTTGTCTCTCCTTAAATTAAAAAAAAATTAGAAGTTGAAAATTTGCGTTACCTGTGTCATCTTTTCTCTGTTTGCTTTTGGATTGAGTGGAGCCTCTGTCAGCAGAACTGGATGTTCTTCAGGTGCAACACGGAGTTCATTGTAGAAGGTGTGATGCCAGATCTTCTCCATATCATCCCAGTTGTTGACGATACCGTGTTCAATTGGGTATTTCAAGGTAAGGATACCTCTCTTGCTCTGGGCTTCGTCACCTACATAGCTGTCCTTCTGTCCCATACCAACCATCACACCCTGAAGAGGAGAAATACACAAAAAAAATTTCACGTTTTCAATTACAGGGTGTATCAAAATGTTTGTTATCCATCAGCTTTGTTGTCTAATAAAACACCTGCTTCGTCCATTAGATCCTCTTGAAATTACTACAATTTATACTTTTATGACCTTTTCTTACGTAGATCTACAAATAAGGTGAATATTTTACTGCATTTTGATGTGCCAGTCTTGTCCATACTCACTGGATATTGATCGGTACCAATCATTTTGATACACCCTGTATTTACATCGGCGTCTACACAGGAGCCATTTTAGAAACGTGGTTGCTACCCAAGTATAATACTATTCCCAACCCTTAATTTAATCCGAATTCAAACCTTAATCATAATACTAACTCCAAGTCTAGTCCTTTAAAACCTAACCCTAATCACATTAAGAGTTGCGACAGTTCTCCGAAAGTACAGCACTAGTGCAACATCAAATCCGAATCAGTAATGCAAAGGTAGATGTGAAATAACATCCACTTCGACACACACTCCTCCACCCTATTGTGTCGACCATATATAATTATTTCCCAAAGTTTCTTACCTGATGTCTTGGTCTTCCAACAATAGATGGAAAGACAGCCCTTGGCGCATCATCGCCAGCAAAACCAGCCTTGCACATACCAGATCCATTATCGATGACCAAAGCGCTCACATCATCCTCATCCATGGCTGTGATTGGTTATGTATCTTACCGGCTAAAGAAATCTGTTTAAGGACAGGAAGAAGTTGTATTGTGAGTTTACTTATTACTACACCTTTTTACCTTCATAATAGTTTATTCATTTTTTTAAACTTCAAACAATAAAAAAGGGCAAGGCACAGACCAGAACAAAAAAAACACCTAATAATTATAAACCATACTCATTCAGCTGTAAAAAAAAAAAATAATAAAAAACAAATAAATAAATAAATAAATAAATAAATAAATAAATAAAATAAAATAAAATAAAATAAAATAAAATAAAATAAAATAAAATAAAATAAAATAATTTTTTTTTCTTTTCGTTAATTTTATATTAAACTTTTTATTTTAGTTTTGCCAAAGACAAAAAGTCATTGAAATTAGAAACCATTTGCTAAAATTTATTTGGTGATCGTGCTATATCTCCGATACCAAACATTTTAAGAGAAAGAAGGAAAGATATATTTAGTCCGAAATTACTAAATTGATACAAATACAACAAGAAGTATTACTACTTACAAATTATATCGACAGCGTCAGGTAAGTACCCTGTTGTTACACGTTGCAAACGGTTAAAGAGGCAGATAGTACTCCGCACAAATCTTATATATTTATACCTAATCGCTACAATCAATCAGCTTAATTTTTATGACCATATTAGGTCATAATTTTGGAACCCGCATGCTCTGGTTGATTTCATATGAATCATTTACATAGATAATCATATTTATCTTGTCATATTTATCATCTTAATCGAGGTGACCCGTTTCAAACCAGCGGCACGTCAGACGGGAGCAAAGTCGACTACCAAACCCAAACCTGGATTAATGCTCAAAGCTTACACAATGCATTGTATCGTTCAAATAAAATGGAAACAGGACAGGCTGTTTTTGTCAATCCTGAGGTTTTGTTTGCTTGTTTAGCAATTTATATAGACTCATACAAGGTATTTCTCAAAAATTTTAAACAATTATTTTTGGATTAAAAAAAAGGATATCGAAAATATTATTTCATTTGTGGTGTGTAGCATGAAGTCAGGATTTTTTACTGTGTGATTTAGATATTTTGTCTTATAAGTGACAGTCAATTACTGGGGCATGCCAACATTCACTTGGTCAAATTTCTATACATTGAACCCAAGAGGTATTCACCACACCACGCTATATGTATAGGGAAAAGTAGACCAACTAGGATTTTCCATACTTTATGTAACACCATTATCTTCGTTATGACATATACAGGTTGGTACAACATTAAATATACAATTTAGAAAATAGTATTACACAAACATATCACTTATTGATTGTATTGAGTTTTGCTTCGTCGTCAAGGTAATTTTTTAAGCTACTGCTTAAGCTTTGTTTCAATAAAATTGGTGGTCTACAAGTGAAGATGTGGCCAATTGTGTTGTGCTAAAACAGCTTCGGCCACTTTGGTGTCTTTGTGTAGCAAAAGTGACTGAATTGATTTTAATCATCTGGTCGGTGCTCTTAAGATGGGTAATTTTAAACAATGTGGCATTTGAAGTGGTATTTACTGATGTCAATTAAGTGAAAGACAAACATAAAAACCTTTGTTCTTGTTCCAATTTTTGTTCTGAGATCTTTGACAATAAGCATGGGAGTTCATTTTACGCGGTACAAACTTGATATGTGCGATCATAGCAAAAAAGGTGACGCAACTCGGGCGATTAGGTAAAATCGGGCATAGCGTTAAACCTGAACTAGGAAAGATACCAAGTAAAGTTTTTCTTTTAGCCAAGATATTGCTGATTATATACTGCATATTACATTTACGCCGTGATCCCACTGATCTTATTTTTTGAAAGCAAAAATGCAATAGCTAATCATAAAATCGATTTTACACGATGGAAGCTTGATATGCGCGAAAATGTTAAAAGTGGTCCAACTCTTTTTTTGGACGATAGTAAACTAGTAAAGAAATCAAGTATAAAGTGTTTCTGTAAACCAAGATATTATTGGATCCACTACATATACACTACGCAAAAAAAGTTTCTTAATGGTCAGGAAATTTACCCACTATTAAAATCTAGCGACTAATTTTGTACGTTGCAAAAAATTGCAAAAAGGTCTATTCAAGTTTTCAGCATAAAAGAACACAAACAACAACAAATATGCAGATAACATTTTTGTTTACTTGCTGAGCACAGTTCTGGCATCATACTGATGGGCGGATGCGTGTTTGGAGAGAAAGGGGCCATGACAGATTAGATGACGAGCGTGTGCAACAGCGAGAGCAATTTGGAGGAGGTAGCATTATGGTGTGGGCGGGAATCTGCGAAGAAGGAAAGACTAAGTCCCGAGAGGAGGTATTACTGCCGACGTGTACACCAACCAAGTCCTGCAACCTGCTGTAGTCCCATATGCAGCAGCCATTGGTGCAGGATTTTACCTGATGCAAGACAACTCAATACTACACACTGCAGCCAGGACAGCTGCATTCCTGGAAGCAGAAGGAATTGAGACACTTGAGTGGCCCTCCAGAAGCCCTGATCATATCCCCTTGGAGAACCTTTGGGATCAGCTCAAGAGACGAGTAAACAAGAAGATTAACTCTGGTGGGTTGCGTCGCATCGTTATCAACGAGTGGAACGGGATTGAACACGGTAACATTCACCGCCTCATTAGGAGCTGTAAGGGAAGTGAAGCCAACGGTGGACACACAACATTAGAGAATGAATTTGGAGAAAACCTTCTGATAATTATAAAACACTCGCTAAGCTTTTAATCTGATAAGCTGATTATCTATTTGTTTTCATGAATTGGAAGACATTCTTTGATGTATTACTGAGCTCAATCATCTGAAATTACTGGAGCGTGAGTCACCCAGGCTGGTGGCTCAGCATAGTATTTTATTAACAGAAGGTTTTCTCCAAATTCATTTCCTAATGAAAGTTGCCAAGTACTGAAAGACTGGTAAAGAAAGAGATTAATCTCAAGTGAAGTTGGAAGCGGCAGTATGATGCCTGAAATGTGCTCAGCAAGTAAACAAAAATTTTATCTGCATGTTTGTTGTTTTTGTGTTCTTTTATGCTGAAAACTTAAGGCCTTTTAGCAATTTTTATTCTTCGACCTCGTTTACTTACACATTCATATCTTTTCTCCGGAGTGTCGTAGGGTAGTGATTGAGGTGTCAAAATGCGCAGGACAATCCTGCGATTATTTCGCAAACGTACAAAATTAGTTGCTAGATTTTAATAGTGGGTAAATTTCCTAATCATAAAGAAACTTTTTTTGCGTATTGTAACATTGTTGCCATGACCTTTTTGTTTCTTTTGTAAAAATTTGTAAAATTGCAATGGTATAATTGTTATTGTTACAGTCTGTACACGTCTTAAAGGAAGTCTCCGGCAATCACAACATCATGCCTTATATGTTAGAAAAATAATTGTCAAGAATTTTATTTAAAACAAACTCATATCGACCATAAAAAAACAGTCGTCTCTCAACAGGTGATATTCAAAATTCCCGTGCCGAAATTGTCTACTGCAATGACGTAATGGTTATTTGTGCTCAAATGTCACCAGCCTCCACTGGGACGTCATTGCGCTAGACAATTTCGTCCCCCGGGAATTTTGAATATCGCGTTTTGACACACGCCTGTTTTAACTCGTTTTTAACATGAGCTTGTTTAAAATAAAACCATATGATTCGTGCTCGATAACAATTTTCCTAACATATAAGGCATAATGTTGTGATTGCCGGAGACTTCCTTTAAACAGTCACCTACCTGGACAACCGATTCTTTAGAAATGCTTAGTCGCGCTAAAAGTCGATCGATACATGTTAAAATCAGCACAATTCAGAGATACACCTTTTTGCTATGAAATTAATTTTCTCGATCAAATATAAAGCAATATTTTTTTTTCTTCAGTAATGTCAGTTAAAAACTTGGTGCTTGGATATACATTTTTTTAAATCCTGGTGTTAAAATTAAGCATCAAATTGTATCTTTTAGTGTGGGATTTTTGATTTTTATAGGCCTTGAGTTCGCCTGCGAGCTTTTTACGGAATTGATTTTTTAGCGTCTCAAACTAATATAGTTTGCTAAAGAAAGATATTTCCCACCTCTGTAAAGCACATCGTGTGGGTCTATATATTATAGTTTTGTCAGAATTTCCGTTTTTATTTTACCCTTTTTCCCTTCATGCTCTGAAAATGTCAAACTCGGTGCTTTTATCTCGTGCGCAACCAGCAGAAATAGTCGATATTTTCATTGTTGTCATCCAGGGCAATTTTCCATTGAAAAGCAAAGATCATGAAGATTGCCCGACTAGCGATTTGGTAGCCCAAATCCCCAATTGGGTTTTCTGGTAAATGAGGTGAATTTTAAAATTTGCTCCCGTGATAGCCTGCAATTTCAATTTATATGGATTCCATGATTATGAAAACCATTTTGTCTGTCTGTGTGTTTGTTTACCTAGGTTAGTCCGTATTAAGAGACGCACGCTTGAGGTTCATGAAAATCCACGGTCCAAACCTAGAAAAATTAGCGTGTTATTATAGGGGATTTTAATCTTCAGTCCCTCCTATCTCCATGTGAATTTTGTATGACCTACCCACCTACCCACCGCCCCCCCCACCATCGCGGGTTGCCATTTTCATTACACCCTTCAGACTTGTGTTCGGGTTTCTGTAGAGATTCATCAGTGTTCGGGTTTGTTTTTAATTTGACATGTAGGCCTATATATAGGTCTAACCATATTTGTCATAATTAAGCGCTATACCTAAATGTATAGCTATGCTATATATTATTATGTAATATCATGTACATGTAGGCCTATAGGGTGGGGTGGGTGCAGAGGTGTGTGAGGTGGGTAGTGGGGGTGTATGTAGGGAAACTTTGGTGTGGTAATCAACACACTTTAACCATGACTTTCAATGCAAGGCTTATTGTTGCCACAAATGTGTTTTTTTTACCTGGTATTGTTTTGGCTGCTTCATTAGGGCCTATGACTTTCGGTGGGTTTCCAAAAGCAGTTTCAAACAAACACAAACAAAAGGCACCATACCCAGTCACCTTCATGACAATTGAAACACTACGTCAAGTATTAACATCCAAGTTATTCTGTTTTTAGGCAAGCAATTTTAAATAATTGCTTAAACAGGTTTTTGTTTAAAAACAAAAACCTGTTTAAGTTAACAATGAAAATGAATGGTTCTTATAAGGCACAATCTCTGATGAGGAACTCAAAGCGCGTAAAGCACGAAATTTACAAACAAACATAAAACAATCAATTTATAAAGATGTTTAAAACAAAAACCTGTTTAAGTTAACAATGATAATGAACGGTTCTTATAAGCCACAATCTCTGATGGTTCTTATAAGGACAATCTATTTCTGGCGTTTAAATAACGAAAGTCTGGGGCGTTACGCCGGGGCGTTACGAAGGTTATTTCTTTGGAAGTGTGTTCCAAACAGTTTGCTTGATCATAAAACATACAGCGTAATATAATGTTTTGTAAAAGAAAGTTTTGTTTAAAATATTGCCCAATTGCATGTAAGCCTTCGGGCAAAGTTGTTTTCAGGAGAAGCAAATTTCAACACATTGGTCCGAATCACTCACGTGATGATGAAATATCCTCATCGTGCTGTAAACATGATCAGTATAGGAGCGCTATTAGGCCTGGGAATTTCGTTGCTATATTGAAGTTCTGGCAACACTGTATCATGCCGGTATTCCTATTAAACCCAGGGATATCGATCCACAATGCTAGTATTATTAGCCTTATATTTCACGCGTTGATTTTGAAAAAATTTCAGCCGGTGAAAAAATGGTGAAATCAAAACGTAAATTCTGACAAAACTATGATATATCGCTCACGGTGATGTGCGTTAGAAAGTTGGGCAAAATCCTTCATTAGCGAACTATATTACTTTGAAAAGCTAAAAGGTTGATCCAAGAAAAGGCTCGTGGGCAGAGTTTAAGCCTATCAAAATCGAAAATCTTACACGAAATGACTGAATTTCACGCCTAAGTTTAACACTAGGATTTGAAAAAAAAATAAGTATCAAGCACTACAATTTGACCTGACATTTACTGAAAAAATAAAAATGATTGCATTTCATTTGGCCGAGAAAATTAATTTTACATTGAAAAGGTGTAACTCAAAATTTAGCTCGTTTCAACACCAAATTCGATCGTTTGTATTGCCACATTAAATGACTGAGTGAGCCTTGCTAAACAAAAGAATCTGTTGTCCAGGTTGCTAACTGTAAAGGCGTACAAAACTTCATTATTATGATGAAGTTTCATTTGATGTGCATACATTTTTTGTTGGGGATTGAGTTACAAAGTGGTAGAGTTGGTCCATTTTGTTGAAAGATAACGTCATGATGCACGTAGTGATCTTTAAACTATCGAAATAATGATTTGTTTCTTGCAACCAAATTGATATTCGGAGAAGTAAAACGCACTTTCTTGGAAGTGCCATCTTCAAATCCGAATGATTGCAAGGACAACAATATAGATAACCTCCGGGTTAAGGTTGAATTTTGGATTCGACCCCTATAGTACTGCTAGAGGTCACGAAAGTTCATTCAGGGGTAAACAATTTCAAAATGCTCCAATCTTGATGAAAGATACACCAAACATGCCAAATCATTCGTCTGATCACAAAAGTGTACAGTTTGTGCTATATCGACCTATTATTACAGAGTAAGTTATTCTATAAAAACCTCAATTTCGGGTCAAAAGACACAGTTTGGATTATGTAGCCTACTTCATGTGTGCTTTTATGAGATAACTAAGTTGGGTCCTCCCTATGCACCAATGAAGGTTAAATTGGGATATTAAAATAAGATTTAAACATCAAAACATATTAATGTGTTTGTTTATGTTCATTCAAATTAATGTAAATATTAAGCACAAATTAATCCAGTTAGCCCTTTGAGTTTTTTTATTTTTATTTTTTTAAATTTTGGCATGAATATGTGTAATCCTACGGAAGAATGAGTGAACTAATTAAAAACTGCAGTGCATTTCTAGATATTAATAACAAAGCATGGGTAAAATGCAGAAAAGACAACAAATTTGGAGTAATGAATTAATGTTTGGTTAGCTGTTTCAGTGTGCATATTCTCATCATTGATGGTTTGGTGGACTGTCATGAAACATGAAGTATGTAAGCCTGATCCTAAAAATGCCTTCCACCCAAACTAATTACAAGGCCTCTTCTACTTGAAGCTGGTTTTCCTTTTTAAAGGGAATTTTTATTCCATTATTACATTTTTCAATTTCTACGAAACAAGACTCAAAGTTAGAGTTAGCTCTTCATAAAAATCGTCTCTTCTTTGTACAAACTTGACATTAAGTATGGAATATTTTTCACGAAGTGCCAAGACTAATATGGAAAGGGTCTGCATCTGCATAAACCCACGGGCTAAATATTAATCGAGATGTGTCGGGAGAAAAAAAAAAAATTGTTTGATAAATAATGGGCTTATCAATACTTATTGGTATTTAGGTTCAGTACATATCACCTCAAACTTCAATCAGAACAATGTTCAGAAATTCAGACATTTTACCCTCCCCCACAAAACTCAAATGCAGTCTTCTTAAATCCGCATTTTAGACTAATTCACTAAATTATGAGCACTCATGGAATCAAAAATTATTTGACGTCATCTCCCGACACACCCAACAAATATGCAGACCCCTTTCAGATTAGTCTTGGCACTTTGTGAAAAAATATTCCACACTTAATGTCAAGTCGTATCTATCATACTAACTGCAATCCCGGCCTGCAATATACCAAAAACACGCATAGAAAGGTCATAAGTAAAGTGTAATATAAGTAAAAAACTGTATTTTAATTTCAATTCGGTATAAACATAGTTACAATACATTTGTTCGGGGAAAAATAAGGAAAATATATATTGTTTTCAAACAGTATTGTGATGATAATGTTGCCAACATATGAGAGCTCATGAACACCGCACAGCATATGCTATGAAGTTTTTCATTTGAAATCACATCACGATTATACTGATAGAGTGGTTTTGCAAAAGAATAAATATAATTTCGTCGTAAGACGTTAGGCTTTATGGCAAATTTATTCACAATATGCCTGAGCCTACTCCTGGTTCCAGAAAAATACAGCACTCATTTTTGAAATAAAAAAATATTATCTTGTTTTGCCAAATGAAACATAGCTAAATCTATGATCTTTTAGATAGCTCTAATTGGCAATAAAAGTTAAATTTTATTACTTTTGTAATTTGAAGGAAAATAGGCCAAAATCAAGCAATTTTGCATGTTTTCTTACAATTGAAGTTACAAAATTCTAAGAATTGGCACAAGTCTAAGCATTCAAAATCTTGATTCTAGGATAAGAGTCAACTCATAACTCTAATATTTTTATGTTATTTTTGATAATTAGTTATAAAAGATATTAGAAAATCCCAAAAAACGAGTGCTGTATTTTTCTGAAATAGGATTAAGTCCAGTTCCATTCGCAGTAAACATTGCTCAAGTTGTCAACGAAGCTATTCGCCAGCGAAGTGTAATCCGATTATCACTCTGTCAACTGGATCACGCTTTTGAGTTCTGCACCACGATCGAAATGATCGCAACAAAAAGTCTATAGAGAGTTCCCGTGTTTTCAAGCGGAACGGACTACAATAGTGTTTATAACGTGATTCGAACCGCCGTATTCCTCATTCCTTTGATTTGAAAATAACATTTGCTAATTATTGCGCAAGTGTTGGTATTCTGAAAATTGTAAACGGAGTTTAGGTTTCCCTCCAAGATGGCGGGTAACCCAAAACACGGGAACTCTCTATAGCATGTACTACCAATTCCAAAAGGTGCGTGATCCAGTTACCAAGGAGTTATGTAACCACTTCGCTGGCGAATAATGGAGATAATATTTTATAGGTATTGATTTCTTACGCCACCATTATGTACATACGCCAATTGTCTAACTAGTCAAAATCACGTCACTGGAGAGTGATTGGGAATAGTTAGACCAGCATAACCATCTTTTTATATTTTACCAGCTATTATTTACACAATTAATACCCAAAGATATTACTTATCACAAAGCAACCTATGCAATGTTTGTGGTGAAAAGACTAAAATTGGTTCTTGACTTCTGGTGCTGTTTCCATAAAACGTATTCAGGAACTTGTAGAAAGTTGAGGAGGACATTGTCGGTACACGAAATTATTTAGGGATCTTTTGAAATTAGGCTAAGGGGCCTTTATAAATACATGTATATAGGATATATCGGACTAGGTAACTGAGTGAAATTAAAGATGTCCTCAGTATAGTATCTGAAAATAGTGAATGACATATTTGACATAAAGTCTGGTGAGTTCTGGGTTGACTCCTTAGAAGCACTTGCGATGGACAATGGCTGGACCAGACTCGTCATACTCTTGCTTGCTGATCCACATCTGTTGGAAGGTTGAGAGGAAGCCAAGATAGATCCGCCGATCCAGACAGAGTATTTACGCTCTGGTGGAGCAATGATCTTAATTTTCATCGTTGGTGGTGCTAATGCGGTCATCTCTTTCTGCATTCTGTCAGCAACGCCAGGGAACATACTGCTACCTCCTGAGAGGACAACATTGGCATACAAGTCTTTACGGATATCCAAATCACACTTCATAATGCTGTTGTAAACACTCTCGTGGATGCCTGAGGTCTCCATACCTAAGAAGGCTGGTTGGAACAGTGCCTCTGGGCAACGGAATCTCTCGTTGCCAATGGTTACGACTTGTCCATCAGGAAGTTCGTAGCTCTTCTCAAGAGATGAGCTGGATGCAGCTGTCTGCATTTCTTGCTCGAAGTCCAGTGCGACGTAGGCAAGTTTCTCCTTAATGTCACGGACGATTTCACGTTCGGCTGTAACAAGAGCGAGAAAAGGTATACATGACATTGAGATTATGTTAAGATTGAAAATAACCGCACAATAATTCGGTACACAAGTTAGGATAGTTCAAATTTGTGAGTGGACACTACGAATGAGCCGTAAACTCGGCAAATTGTATTCTGAGATACAGTGCAAAATGTTCGTACAGGTCGTATTCATAGGTATCTCAATTAGGCGCGAAATGTTTCTCATTTGATAGCGTTTAAACCAATCAATAATCCATCCTATTGCTGAAGAGGATAATAATCTAATTATTAAATAGCTCTAGTCTTTGTTTGCTTTGGCTAAATCCTGTTCAAGTGGTTGGTTACAATTGCATTGTATTTTGTCTAGGTATGTATAACCAACAATAACATTCCTGAGGACATTCCTGAATCTCGTTGACTTGGGGATGATTTGAAATGACCGCCAATTATGACTTTATTACCAGCAATGTAGAAAAAGAGACACACGTAGAACCGAAAAAAGTTACCATTTTGTTGAAGGAGCAGAGTTCAACAAACCATAACCCCGCTTCTGGATATCGTTTGAAGTCAATAAAGCTTATGATATATATTTTCTAAACACGAAATAATACAAAATTGACCGGGGCCGACTTTACGGCTGATTCGTAGTGTTCAGACACATTCACATTATTAGATTTCACTAATCAAATTTGGTCTTATTTAAAGGCCCATTCAGTGATCCCAGCATAAGTGCAGAAAAAATAAAATTGAGTATAAATTGAAGTGAAGGGTAAGTCATTAATAATGTCGTTATGTATTTTTGAAATAAAACATTTGGCAAAAAACGAGGAAAACAGCAGTAGAATTGAAGCCCCATTCAAATAAATTTAGCTGATTTCTCTACTTAAGTAGCTAGATATTACAGTTTCATGTAAAATGTTATTTTATCTTTAACACAAGGCCTTCGGCTTAACCACAAGCATATGTTATGTTAGCACATCTATGCAACTAACAAAGGTGCAACAAACTAAATTTTAATATCGCTGAATGTGCCTTTAATGTGTCCATATTATAACATTTTAGAACAAGATCATGAAAAGGTTAGTGTAAGAATCTTTCATACTGGATCATATCGATAGGTACGACAAACAAATAAAAAGTGGAAAATGTCAAACTGTGTATAGTTTAAAGCGATTTATCAAAGAGAAGTATATTTAAGTATGGTACAAACTTTTTGCTGAAAATATCTTATTCACATATTCAACGTACCTGTTGTGGTGAATGTGTAGCCTCTCTCTGTCAAGATCTTCATAAGGTAATCTGTAAGATCACGTCCAGCAAGATCAATACGCATAATGGCGTGGGGAAGGGCGTAACCCTCGTAGATGGGGACTGTGTGGGAGACACCATCGCCGGAGTCAAAGACGATACCAGTGGTACGACCAGAGGAATAAAGGGACAAGACGGCCTGGATGTTAACATACATGGCTGGGGTGTTGAAGGTCTCGAACATGATCTACAATGAGGAAAAATAGTAATGCGTTATTAATTACTTTGGTATGAAACAGAGTTTAAAAACTGGTGCACGATGCTGCTTACTTTATGTAACATTATCAAAAAGATTAGTTAAGAATGCAATATGCATGACTGTTTATGCTTAACCACCATTAGCAAGATAACTCTCTTTCTGTAGAGCCGCTACTTTTTGGCTATGACTTTGATAATTTGCTTGCTACCTAAGTTATATTATATGCTGTAAATTTGATTCATTTTTGATGCTTGCTAACAACATATAGCTAGTTTCAATCTCCTGATGTAATATATTTTTGTTGTTTGTACCTGAGGAAGGTCAGTTTATCGGCTCGAAACGTCGGTTGTATTTTTGGTTACTTTTGTCTATCCATGTGGCTTTGGATGTTTACTAGTGCAGTATTAATGTAAACCCCTATGGTATACATACTGCATTAGGTTTTATCTTGCCTTTGTCTTGTTCCACACATTTTTCTGTCAAGTTGATATACCTGGCTCGAATCTTTCTGTTGACCAACATAGCTAGCTTAAATCAAGGGAAACTGCTTCGGAGTTAATATTACATTTTAAGTGCCGGTCGAGTTTTGATTTCATCCCTTAGGCTACTTTTAGAAGCATTTTCTCTTCTACTCTTCTCTTCAACGTAAAAGTTAAATAGTAGTGTTACCTGTGTCATCTTTTCTCTGTTTGCTTTTGGGTTGAGAGGAGCCTCTGTCAGCAGAACTGGATGTTCTTCAGGTGCAACACGGAGTTCATTGTAGAAGGTGTGATGCCAGATCTTCTCCATATCATCCCAGTTGTTGACGATACCGTGTTCGATTGGGTATTTCAAGGTAAGGATACCTCTCTTGCTCTGGGCTTCGTCACCTACATAGCTGTCCTTCTGTCCCATACCAACCATCACACCCTGAAGAGGAGAAACGTACAAAGATAGATTGTAAACTCGAGCTACTAGAATGTCATGAACAGATAGAGGAACACAATAACGGTGACCTACTTGTATTGCCGTGTGCCAAAAACACTTTACTCTTTTTTTTACCAGTTATCATAATATTAAGATAATAAACAAGATAGGCTAATAATATTTTACAAAATAAAATTGTTACAATTAGTCCCTTGCAAGTTTTCAATAACCTCAGATGCTGTTTCCAAAACCTGGTCGCCACCCAAGCAATCATTTCTAGATTCTTATCCATGGATAACATCGACTCAAGCTATAAAACTGGTAAATACAGGGTGTTCCATAAAAAGCGGACCCACCGAATGTAATGATATTTTAACATGTGTTTTCAAAAATCATTCAGTCTTTACACATGTGAAAGCCATATCTTTTAGCTATCATTTGCAAAAATAGAGCTCATATGATAGAAGAAGAGTGTTGTTATAACCTTGTTAATATATTTGTTTGAAATTCTTGGAAAATTTCCTTTAAGATGCACGTTGCAAAATAATGTTTTGACTCTCCATTGAATGATGCATAATTCGTGTGCAAGCAACCAGTACTATGCGACTTGGAAGTAAAAGAAAAATATTATATCCGAGATCATAATTTTCAAGTCTGTGTTATCAAATGAGCTGTTTTTGTTGTTGTTGTTTTTGTTACTTTTGCAAATTATAGCTAAACGATGTAAACACTGACTGATTATTGAAAACTATAAATTATCGTTTGGGCCGCTTATTATTTGACAGCCTCTATGATGTGGTCTTTTGATACTGCTATTGTGTCGACATAAACTCATCTACCCTATTGTGTCGACGCATTCATTGTATTTGTTGTGTGTCGAAACAATTTCCTTCACCCTTTAACATACACAATATATAATTATTTCCCAAAATTTCTTACCTGATGTCTTGGTCTTCCAACAATAGATGGAAAGACAGCCCTTGGCGCATCATCGCCAGCGAAACCAGCCTTGCACATACCAGATCCATTATCGATGACCAAAGCGCTCACTTCATCCTCATCCATGGCTGTGATTGGTTATGTATGTTACCGGCAAAAGGAATCTGTTTAAAGATAGGTATAGGCTGCATTGTAATTTTACTTTATTTTCATAAGTGAAATGGAGAAACGCTTTAAAAAAACACATAAAAACAAAATAAACAAAACACACAACAGTAACAGCGTATTTATTGAGAGAATAGCAAGTAAGTGTATGTGAACTTATATTAGAATATTTACATTTTCCCCTGAATATATTAAGATTATTAACAGCAGTGCGTTTCAGATTGAGTAATATCCTCAACAATAGCAAAAAATCATCTTTTCCTGGGTCGCAAGCAAAAATAGATTCAAATGCTCGGCATCAATAGTATAAATCAAGTAATAAATAAATAAATAAATAAATAAATAAATAAATAAATAAATAAATAAATAAATAAATAAATAAATAAATAAATAAATAAATAAATAAATAAATAAATAAATAAAATTATTTATACTAGCTTACTAAATTACTGAATAAAATATACTACTTACAAATAATATAGACAACGTCGGTTAGGTACCCTGTTGTTAAGCGGTTATAGAGACAGATAAACTTCTTCACCAAATCACTTTATATTTATACCTAAATCGCTACAATAAATCAGTTTAATTTTATGCCCATATTTGGTCATAATATTATTTTGAACCAGTATGGTCTGTTTGGCTTCATATGCATAATTTACATAGATAATCATAGCTATCTTGTCATATGTATCATCCTAGTCGAGGGATAGTGTTGGTAATTACCCTGAGTAATTACTCAATTTAAGACCAGTGGCATATGATAAGACGGGAGCAAAGTCGACTACCAAACCCAGAATCTGGATTATAATGTTTACAGCCCACAATGCATTGGATGTATTAAATAACACTTAAAAATAGTATATTGTGTACATCATATAGTTGTTGTATTTTGTTTTTTGTTTGTTTGATTGATTGTTTAAAGGAATAATCCACGATATAGGTCAAATCATAGTTCTGTTACTTTTTGCCAAACATTATGAAATAAATTATATGAGCTTCATGGGGAATTGTATGTCGTGATGACAACATTAATACTTAAAAAGTACAAATTTGGTTGATTCCATTACATGTAAGTTGGGACAAATAATGTCACAATGTCAGGCTTGAAAAAATGTAACCAATTTCGATGATTTATTGATAATACACATGTATCTTATTTTACTTGTTGTTCTCTTTGCATATTTTTAATTATTATATCATAATTTTTGTTTCGTTTAAAGTGATGTCGTAACTTGAGTCTACACTACGGGGTTGGTTGTATTTGTATTTTTTGTATTTGAAAATGAAATGCATATGATACCCGAGCGCAGTGCACATTGTGAAGAGGGAAGTTTAGGTGTTGAAAATATATATAAAAAGGCTCTATTTTCCTGTCTCAAAACACTCGTATATACGAGCCTTTCTGTATAAGCCCATTTTTCCTTGATGCTTTTAAATTACATTAAGTTTTGATTCTTGCTTCCTGAATTTGTACATAAGCTTTGTACAATGTCTACATTTTTATGTTGATCTATATTTGGTTCCCCAGTAGGTTACACTCACAATGAAGAAGGTACGCTTCTAAAATGATGGCACAAGAAATCGCATTGCATCATGGGGCGAGATTCGGGCAAGTTCTGAACAAACCCAACATCGTCCGTTCAGCGTCCCTAAAGTAAGAAAAATCGACACCAACAATGAAAATGCAGAATTTCTTAAAAGACATTTCATTTAATAAAAAAATTAATCCACATACATCTTGTGTTATGCTTATGACGGTCTTGTCCATAATTCTAGGTCGCGTTTGGTCTTAGCTCTTGCAGAGTATGCATTTAGCACATCCCTACTTTTTACAAAAATCTTTTTTTTTTTGTCCATTTTAGATTTTCTGATTTAACAAATGCCTTTAATTCAGATCACGTAGTTCTTCTGTTTATTGTCGTCACTCGCTACAAAATAAACAAACAAACAAATAAACAAACAAATAAATAAACAAACAAATCTTTGATTCCTTTTAAATCTAAAAGAAATAAGGGTCCACATGTTTTCTAAACTTACGATAATAAAACTTGGGCGCATCATATGGAAACAGTTGCATGGAGAAATATAAATAATAATAATAATATTAATAATAATAATAATTATTATTATTATTATTATTATTATTATTATTATTATTATTATTATTATTATTATTATTATTATTATTATTATTATTATGCATGTCCACTAAAAATTGAAGAACTTTTAAGGATCTGGAATGAGCGTTTTGAGCGTTTCGACAGTATTTTTTGTGGGACATGAGAGCACATCAGACATATCGAATTGCATTCTGAATACGAAGAATGTCTTTCTGATATCAAATAATTTTCATTTTTTGAAATTCACGATATAATACAAATTTTATGACAAATTATTAAAATTTGATATTTTCACATTTTTGATATATAACAGTCCTTGAAGTAAATTTTATAAATCTAATGATATATTCTTAAAGTGTATGTAGCTGGGAGGAAAAGCCGACGATCAATTGAACATTTTGACCTTTTATATTGAAGATATGGAATTTTTTTCCCAAAAAGACCGAATTTTTTTGGGTGTTTTGTTTCCAGAGATATGGCCTTTTGAATGTCGCGGTTTTATATAGGGCTGCTAGAACATGTTAACTAGCATTATCTAGAACATTGCTTATAACAACATGAAATAAGATCATCCTGAAAATTTAAGCGATTTTGTTGACATACAACAAAAATATAAGACCTCAAAACCCATGGTTTGTTTGGTGGAACCTCAAGTATGACCATAGATGGTCGCCATGGAAAATATCTCCATAGAATAGCTGAACAATAAGTGCATTATTTTAAATGAATAGCGGTAGTCTTAAACATTGTTCAGTCTTTTAAGGTCAGCACATTTTATCTTCAAAAATGATTATATTTCATCATGACATAAGTTTGCTAACATTAATCACTACCAATTTTGAGAAATTTGCTCCAACTCAAAGGTAATCTTTACATTGAGCAAAATACTGTGTGTGCATGGAATCCATGATGGGTAGCATATCTAAAATGGACATGGTGGTCAGAAGTGCATAATTTGAGATGGGTTTTGGAAGGCTTAAACATTCTTTAATTTCTTAACATCCTGTACATTTTGTCTTCAAAAATAGCTAAATTTTTGTTGTAGTTCTCATCTCATTAAATGTTTCTTTAAAAAAAGTTGATCACTTGATAAAGGAAGTTCCTGTCTATTTACTGACCAATCAGGAAAGAGTTTGGTTAATGTTTTCTGGTGGCATAAGGAATTTCTTGAACCATGTTTTAAGTCTAAATTTGACTACAATATGTAACTGTGCTCCATTTATCAGCTATGGCACTTAGTGCATAGGGGTGTGTTTGCATAGAGAATACATGGGTGATTGCTCACATACAATGAGAGGGAAACTGTTCTAGCATCAAACGTGTTGACAGTGGATATCCCTAATATTATTATTATTATGGACGTGACTTTAGACATGCTAGAATACCATTCATCACCTTAGGGCTATGACTATGATTAGTGTTCGAGAGTGTTTGAGGGTTAGGGCAAGGGGGTGACACTAAATTCACGGTTGTTCTATTAGCAACGCAAAACCTATGAAAAATTCCGCTGGTTTACTAGCTAGAAAGTGAGGCCAGTTATCGATCCGTTATGAATAATTCATGTTCGACCCCTTGGATCATGTTAATTGATATTGGCAAATAACAACGTTGTTCGTTTTGCGAACTTTGCCTGTTGAATGAGAGTATAGCACGCCCCCAATACATCTGGGCACAAACCAGGCGAAAACGATCCAGTTTAATGAAATGGCGGACGGGTATTCCCATCAGGCACCAGTGATATGTTTTTTCTAAGAAAGTCTACTAATTTGATATGAAATGACATTTTGCAATAGTAAAGTCAAAATTAGGACTTGCTGTCAATAATATGAAGGAAATATGTGACAGAGGCAAGGTGTGAAATACAAGTAGTATTTAAGTATGATAACCTTTGATACCCGACCTGACCTTCCATCATGGCGCCTTATTCGTCTTATGTATTTCTATTATGCTCTCAAGTAAAATAAAATACCAATCTGCACAAAGCAGACAGAATGTTACTTGGCTCCCAGCATGAATTATTGATTTTATACGGAGGTAAAGAAATGCACAGTGTATGTGCAAGCCGTGCACGATACTCCAAATATTTACGGTAAATCTGAATAAGTGGTCACATATGACATATCATGTGTTCGGGAAATCACGTGGCAACATTTTAAGATTTCAGGCTTGTTTACTAGTTAATTGCCATTTGCACTCTTTATTATTTATCTTTGTTAATTAACATATATTTTAAATGCTGATAAATCGTGGTTGGCTGCCCATGATATCTGTTAAATTCAATGTTTTATGAATATAATTCTACCACGCAGATGGGGTTACGCAGCAGAATTTCACATCACCTGACTTAGCTAGATTTCGAAGCTCTGCTCTTCAAATTCATGTAAATTTCAAAGTTTATACATTTAATATATTTAATATGATACTAATTTTTTGTTATAACCAACTGATACACGAAATATACTAGCTTATTACCTATACAGAAAGATGATTATCAGCCTTCACTCAGCATATTGATATGCCCGGCATATGCAGCCATTCTCCGTCTGGATAACATGACTGTCGCCCTCAATGCGTCTGGGCACAAATTTAAATAACAATACGCTATTTACATATCAATGTGGCCTCATGCTAATTAAAGCTGCCCCACACATGAGTTCATCTATGGTTAGGGTTTGGTTTGTAGTTAGGCCCAGGATTATAGGGTTAGGATTCGGTTTAGTGACCGCTACGTTGCTCCTTATTTATGTTATTACTATTCACCGTCGAAGTTGTGTGTAATAATCGGATTAACTACTATAGCAATAGATGAATATAATTTTGAATAGATCACCCTGCACTACAAGCAGGTTGCACTCATCACCTGTGTATGTCTGCAATCATAGGTTGAATACAATACCGCTCTTTTCAAAGATACTAATCTAAATTTGTATTCATCTATTGCTATGGTAATTAATCCGGAGACATCATCACTTCGACAGCGAATAGTATTTAAATGAGAATGACTCTCGTATTCATGGTATTGTACTCTATGAACTGAACTGATTGGAATTTTGAAAAGATGCGGTCTCCTTTCAAAATTCCGTGAATTTCAAAAAACAGCAACAATAACAACAAAAGTAGAAAATTGATATTAAATAAAACCATTGTTTGGATGTTGATAATTATTTAAGTGTCTCTTACTATCACCTGTCAATTAGTATGCACGAGTGAAAATCTCCCAATTAGAGGTGTACCTGGCCTGGCTGTCAAAATTTTTGTTGCCGAAATAGGGGGTCGCAAGTTTATTGACGCCGACTTTTTGTAAATTTGGGACCCCTTCCGAAGAAAATGCCAGCCCCCTAACTACGTATGCAAATTAAGACACAAATTATAAAAGCATCAAAATTAATTACAAATTGTTGTGTAAATATCAGTAGCCTAATGACCATATAAGGCAATTAGAAATGAACGTAAACAGCATTGATAATATTTGCCTTATCGCAATGGGCGTTTCTGACTATTATTGGAGTACGGTTATATTTAGGGCAAGAGTGTATTAACATGACCCTGCAAGGTCCAACTTACTTCATTGTCAGGTTTTCCATGTTTAATATAGAAACTTTTGAATTTGAATCATCATCACCCACGAAGTTATTGACTAACTATATTATTATACATGGTTGTAGCAAAACAGAATGTATTCAATTTAAAAAATAGTATTAATTAAACATATTGTGACTTATTGATTGTATTGAATTTTACATAGTCGTCAATGCAATTTCTTAAGCTACAACACAAGCTTTGTTTCAATAAAAATCGGTGTCGACACGCGAAGATATGACCAACTGTGTAAAGTAGTCCTAAAACAGCTTGGACCTCTTTCGTGTCTTTGTGTAGCAAAAGTGACTGAATTTCAAAAAATCACAATTATTTGATATCAGAAGGACTTCCCTTGCAAATCGATATGTCTGAAGGTATAGGGTGTTAATTTATTAACACTAAAACGCGTGAAAAATATGAAGATGTTTATGTTATTATTAACACAATATAGTGTTAAAAAGCAAAAGCACACTTTTAACACTTGTGTTAAAAACATAAACATCTTCATTTTTTACATGTTTTATTGTTTATAAATTAATACTCCTATACCTACCTTCACTGTACAAACCTTAGCCATTAAAGTGTTCAAGTGTTTTAAGTGTTATTTTGCAAAATAAATAGAGCCATATCAAATGTTATTTTGTGCCTCAAAATTGTTCCGTATGCCATAAGGAATTAAGAAAAAGGTTTCACGATCAAGTCCTTAAATTTTAGACATTTTAAATATCCAAAAAAACTATCCGAATACAACATCCAACTTTGGGGTAATATGGCCCGTGACAATTTGCCGTATTCCTCATTTCCTCATTAATAAAGAAATTTAATTTAATATTTTTCATCATGTTTGTGTAGGTAATAAATAGTTGATATCAAGTTGATATCAAGTTCCGTAGATTGGTAGTTACGGCCGTTTTATGCTTAAGGGGTCCATGTTCCCCCCTCCCCAAGTCACTTAACAAGATTGTCCTACTACATTACTACCAAACTAGAGAGCACTCCGTCTAAGTGAAATTCCTATTCACTCGATTTATGGTTTTTAGTTTTTGCGTTTATTGTCTTTACTACTGTAACCACCACAAGCATAAATTATATCATATAATAATTTTGCAGAATCAAAACTTGGATAATAGGTAGGTCCTACTGTGTGTAGGCGATGGTTATTGGGTTTGGCTTTGCATATGAACACACAAATTCCTCTATTTATTTACCATTATCATTAATTGATAAGATTAAAGTGAGCTAATTGATATAGAATTTATCGTTACAGTGTTTACTGTGTAAGGTCATCTCGCGTCTATGATATATCCACTATTAAAACACAACCGTGAGTCAGATGGCCTTTAAATTAGATAAATTGTATATGAACGTTATTTTACACTTCACCGTAAAAATCATGTTCAGGAATTAAACAATTTCTTGACCCACGTTTCTAAACATTTTAAATTCCTAAGCACCGATGTCAAAGCTCAAGAATTCATGTGTTACATTCCTAAACACAAATCTTCAAGTTCCTAAACATATGTAGGATTTAAACATGTTTAGAAATCTGGTGCAAGATAATGTTTAGAAAAGATTTTAATTTCTAAACACGTGTTTTACAGTGTACTAATCTGTCAATAATTATGGTACAT
Source organism: Amphiura filiformis (assembly GCF_039555335.1). NCBI lineage: Eukaryota > Metazoa > Echinodermata > Ophiuroidea > Amphilepidida > Amphiuridae > Amphiura > Amphiura filiformis. The sequence continues at coordinate 57,163,557 of NC_092628.1, forward strand.
TTTAGAGATTGTCACAGTTTACAATTCAAAAACGGTATTCCAGACATCATCAATATACACTGACTCACCCCTCTAAAAATAATTGTTACTTCTCATAATGTTTTGTTTGTTTTTACAAATCAACCCTTTACATCAAAATGATTGGTACCCATCAGTTTCCAGTGCTTTAAAATTTGGACAAGATCGCCACATCATATTGTAACATAAGATTCATCTAATTAGCTGATGCATTCTGCTTATCTCAAGTGGATCCAATATCCAAGTATCCATCAGAAAATTCTCATTCTTTCTATTTTCGCAAGCACTCTCAACAGTTGATTTGTATGACAAAAGCATACATATATCTGAGTGTTTTTGTATTGTAAACATCTCAAAAAAGTAACTAACCCCCCTTAAATAATGGCCATTATTCAAAAATTCTATTGATTTGTATTCAGTATAATGCAATGGAAGGTAATCTGTGTAATGATATCTGAGTGTTTTTGTATTGATTGTAAGCATGTCGTAAGTGCAACTTTCAAATCTGGACCTCACTACATTAAATTGACCGGTGTTTTATTGTTTTCTGGGCTATTGTATCAAACGAGGTGTCAAAATACGCAGAAATAAACTCTGCTTCCAACGCATTTTACAGATTTGTAATACAATGGCCCGTTTTTGGATAATGGCCATTATTTAAGGGAGTTAGTTAATTTTTTTGAGATGTTTATTATAATAATAATAATAATAATTATTATTATTATTATTATTATTATTATTATTATTATTATGAAAACGTTTTATACCATTTATATACTCTTTATATAACCCCACATTTAAAGGAGGACTCCGGCAATCATAACATTATGCCTTATATGTTAGAAAAAAATTATCAAGCACGAATCACATTGTTTTATTTAAAACAAACTCATATTGACCATAAAAACGAATAAAAAGAGTCGACTCTCAACACGCGATATTCAAAATTCCCGCGCCGAAATTGTCTAAGTGCAATGACGTAATGGTTATTTGTGTTCAATTGTCGTCAGCCTTCATTGTATTACTGGGACGTCATTGCACTCACCGCCGTCATTGCACTTGTTCACAACATTGCGTACTTAACCAGCACTTTACGTAACATAATACAATACGAGTTTCATTGTGCGCGTTTGAGCATGCCCATTCATATATGGCAGACGCGGTATTTTATTCTGATGACCAGAGAATGATACTGTGTCCAGTTTCATTTCGAGAGTGTTTCTTTTATGTAATAAGTTATTAAGAAAAAGGTTTCACGATCAAGTCCTTAAATTTTAGACATTTTAAGTATCCAAAAAATTTATCCGAATACAACATCCAACTTTGGGGTAATATGGCCCGTGACCAAAATTATTGACGAAAAATTTGAAAACCAAAGTGTCCTTATGTTCAACTTTCGTTGTGCGATAGTTTGATGGTTAGTCACTCTTGACACGTCGTCTATAGACTCATAAGTTAACTTAGCAGTCACTTACAACATGGAAATAGTAGTACTATTTCCATGCTTACAAGAAGGGTGGATAAACGATATCCGAAAAAACAACAACATCGTTTTGCTGTACCATCGTAAAATGCGTTTCGTTTTCTACATGTAACCTTGTTTTGGGTCACCCTGTACGATATGGCACAAGTTTGATAGATACATAATACATAGTACACAAAAGTAGAGTATAAGATGAGTCACAGCAATGAAAGAGTTCAAGTTGATGAAAAGAGTTCCAAAGTTTAGAGGCTCCAATCGTAAAAGGCATTTTACCCCATTGAGTTTTGCAGGGTAATCTTCATTCAATAAGCATGATAAGTCTTTTATTTGATGACCCCCAGAACAGGTGCAGGTTGGAATGCAGGTGTAAATGAATTCTGACCATTGGATTTGGATTTGATTCGTTGCTCAACAGGCAGCCAATGTAAATCGGCCACAGAAACTGTGATAGAAGAGGGGCAGCGATGTTTTGTGACCGTTCCAGAAGAGTACTTTTTCATCGGCCTATTGTTCAGTCCGTTAATCAATGGCTAAGCAAAATTAGAGTTAATATTTGACGGTATCCAATTTTGTTTTTACGAATGCTAAGTCACTCAGTTATTGTTGGCAGATCGGTATATATTATTTATACAACATCATTTTATTCAATCGGCATCTCACAAATAAACGGCAATAGGCGACCACACGGTGCATCGTTCCATTTGTCCTTGTAATCATTACTATAATGCTTCCACATGCTTCCACAATCTTCTCCATTTGGTTCGGTGTCATCCCAATCAGAGTTGCTTGGCTCCCCTTTCCTCCATGCATTAAAGTCTGTGTCTGTTTTGTCGCTCCAACTCATTGACCCTTCCGTCTCTCGATCATTCAATCCAATCCAAAGACTAGTTGCTCTGTTGACTTTGTCTTCTAATCCGGGGATGAGATCAACGCCAGAAATAACCGACGAATGCCACAATTCGTAAGCGAAGTTGTTTTCTTCTTCGTTATGGATTGAAACAAGATGCCCACACTGCTGTGTGGTAGCGAATTGACGGCAGAAAAACTCGGCGTCTTCCCATGTCTTAGCTTCGCCAATAAAACGGTAGCAATGGTTCTGAAATTGTGTCCATAATGGTCGGCAATTGCCACTGTTACCATGGCTACACTGATCCGAATAGCCAGCATATGTGATGGTAAAGAATAACAATAGGTAATTAAAACTCAGTAACATCGCCATGTTAGGTATCGGGACTAATAGCTGCCTTCCCCTGGCTTCCAGAAAATGTGCGGTTTTTAAAATGTCATAATGAATATGACGAAGCCGAGGTGAACTTCGGATTCAAGCTTAACTCGTACTTGTTGGTTAACATTAAACTCAATCTGCAATAATTCGGGGTTACCCATAAAAGCAAAAATATTGGTTTGGATATGTATGTCAATTTGACTCACTAAAATCAAGCTTGAACATGTTGAACAGTCACGATTGAAATATGCGTTTGAATAATCAATAGGCATTAATTGGACCAAACTAGAGAACATAATTAACATAAGTATTTTGATCTCTTCCAACCAGTATTATGAGTATTAGAACTACCTGTACATTCTGACGTTTAGCCCTTAAATTATAATAAAGCCGGTAAAAAAATAACCACCATATCAAGTGAAATTAAACAAACTATGTAGTTGACTCAAACCAACAATAGGTTTAGTCAAGAAGCGCGTATTCTGCTTTGTAATACCTTAGAAGTTTTTCAAAGGGACTCTTATTTGCAACATAATCACAACAATAACAACAACAACAACATTACGAATTTACGATCAGGATTGTTCTTCATTAAATAATTGATACCAATTAGTACAACTTATATTTTACATGTAGCTTCAGTCTCTTTTATCGCAAACTTATTCCTGCTGATACTTGTTGCATCAGGCATGAAAAAGTCAGTCATCCAAATATGTCTGATCAAGAAAGTCGAAAGTAACATTTGAAAAAGCAAAACAACAATTGAAGCGGTCCATTTTCCAGTCAAAGTAAAATGATAAGTAAATTTTTGCTTGTAACTTCTTTTGTTTTCTCAAGTATTTGTCGAAGTTCTTAATTTCTGTTGCGACAATATATAGAACATCATTTTATTCAGTCGGCATCTTGCAAATAAACGGCATCAGGCGACCACACGGTGCATCGTTCCATTTGTCCTTGTAATCATTACTATGATGCTTCCACATGTGTACGCAATCTTCATTTGGTTCGGCGCCACCCCAGTTCGAGTTGTTGGGCTCCCCTGATCCCCATGCATTAAAGTCTGTATCTGTTTTGTCGCTCCAACTCAATGATCCTTCTGTTTCACGATCATTCAATCCAATCCAAAGACTAGTTGCTCTTTTGATCCTGTCTTCTAATCCGGGGATGAGATCAACACCAGAAATAACCGACGAATGCCACAATTCGTAAGCGAAGTTGTTTTCTTCTTCGTTATGGATTGAAACAAGATGTCCACACTGATGTGCGGTAGCGAATTGACGGCAGAAAAACTCGGCGTCTTCCCATGTCTTAGCTTCGCCAATAAAACGGTAGCAATGGTTCTGAAATTGTGTCCACAATGGACGACAAGTGCCACTGCCATTCTGATCCGAATAGCTGGCAAATGTGATGGTAAAGAAGAAAAGGAGGCAACGAAACCTCAGCAACACCGCCATTTTAAATTTTAAATTTTTTATGTATCGGGAGAAAGTTGGCTCCCTTTCCCAAAATGTATCATATTTTATGTATGAAGCTATAAGGTGAAGGGGGTCCAAGTTCAAGTACTTGATCGACAACATTAAATTCAAGTTGCAATAATTCATATATAGCCTAGGCAACTACCTATCAAAATAAAATTATATGTGGAGATGTATGTATGTATATGTATTCGACTTACTAAATGAAAATTGAAGAGAGTGGGCCGAAAAATAGGGGAAAATTCTAACAATTGGGAGTCTTTCAGGGAGAATTTAAACATAAAAGTAAGTCTATCGTTGCAATAAGGGGTGTTGGGAGCGGTGAACACAACCAGGGGGTATATCCGTCGATCATCCTTGATTTTGCTGCAAACAATAGTATACATTCTACTGCACTTACGATAGTGTTGCACTCTGCCGACGATTTGTTTTCACTTTCCAAAGAGTGGTATCAACTAGATTAATTTAAAATTGCATTAATTTATGCGTTTTAATACCACCCTGTTACAATCCAAAATATGCATTTGATATAGGCGTACGTGCTACATCAAAGGTCAAATTAAATTATAGGCCTACGTGACTAGTCGAAACAATGGTATTTTATTAATATCCCAGCAAACACAAAAACGTTTTAAAAACGTTTTTAATAAGTTATATTTTGGCTTTTGGTTTAGATAAAAACGTTTTAATAACATTAGAATGTCGGGTTATATAAAGGTCATGAAAACGTTTTAAAACGTTTTGTATGAAAACACACTACAACAATATTTTTAAAATGTTTTCAAAAATGTTATTGTAAACTATTTTTGCAAACAATTTTTGCCAAATATTTTGTCAACACTTAAATAACATTATGTTAAAATATTTGCACTCTGCAAGCACAGAAATGTTCTTAAAATGTTTTTTCAAAACGTTTTAATAACATTTAAATGTCGGGTTATATAAAGGTCATGAAAACGTTTTTAAAACGTTATTGCAAATATTTTGGGCAAACATTTTTCGCAAAATATTTTTCAACCCCAAAATAACATTCTGTTTAGAATGTTTTGTATTAAGTTTTCAAAAATGTTTTTGGAATGTTATTAAAACGTTTTTATACCCTTTATATAACTCGACATTTAAACGTTTTCTGTAAAACATTTTTTGTTTGCTGAGCAGTAGATTATCAAAAAATGATTTTTAATATAACCCGACATTTAAACGTTTTTGACAAACTTTTATAACCTTTTGCGAATGATGTCGAAAACGTTTTGTGTTTGCTGGGATACCTGCTGCAGTGTCTAATTGTTGTAGATGTGGTAATACAAACTCGATTTTAGTCTCATGAAATGTAATGCCTATCCGATTCACTGAATGTGCTACGGCACAATTGTAAGCACAACTAAATAAATTGACGATCAGGACGTACTGATTCGCAAGTTTACGGCTGCAACCGTATCAAATAATGCTGGCTCTTCACATTACAATAAGTTGCAATACACCGTGTGACAAACTTTAATCACTCAATTTACATCTCGCCGTGATTTAATAGTGTATTTACTATGCAAATAACCACTTAACTTGCTCCACAGTGTAATGGAAACTAACCATGTGTTATGCTAAATAGCTTTCTTAATTTTACGTGCTAAAGGCCACACTGGCCATACCTCAGTAAACATCAAAAGAGGAGCTAGCTGTTTTCCGTGTGTGGGAATTTCTAGCCCATATATTTCTGTGTATAATATTTATGTATTTGCCAAATGCCAAATATGGGCATTATGACCAATATTTATGAATATTACAAGGTACCTATGGGGAAAATATCCGAATGGTGTTCACATTTGTCTAGCATATGCCTTTAATACGGTCGATACTATCGAGTGAGTTTGATATTTTTATGAATGAACTGAAGTACGAATAGCAGCACGCCGTCATCCACATCCACATTCACTACGAAACAGTGAAATGCTTGGTTGAAAATTTTAATTTTATAATTTTTTTGGAATGTAATATGAAGATAACATATTCAAATCAACATTAATTATGATATTTTGGCCTAAATAGATTTGTTTAGTAAGATACGGCTTTCGAAAGGAGTGGATACGTGCAACTGACCTATACCAGTGAGTGTGTGATTATTAAATTAAGTAGTCAATTCACACGTGTGAATGGGAGATGCCCTCTAACTTTTTCTAATGAGAATTTGCTGTAATTTTGGTTATGAAATACCAGGTGAAATTGATTAAAAAAAAGACTTTTTTTTTAATTCGAAGATAATTATTATTTAATAAATGTAGCATTGTTGTCACCTTTGTAATAAATTAGTGTCCAAAATTTGCAAATAGGGACATTTGTGCCATTCAGCATGATTTTAGGAATATTGTGTACGTAGCTGAAAAATATCATGTAACAATAGACTTTAATGTTATAATGTTTCTTGTAAAAATAAATATCACGAGGGGCAATGTTTTAGTCTTCTTTAACATTCGTTTATTAATTTGTTTTTTAAATTTCCTGTTGGAACCAGGCTCAAGTAAAATGCTCAAGCCAATCTTATAAGCAAGGAAAAGAAAGACCACTTCCAATAGATCAATTGTATAATACAATTTTGCTCTTAGCTCTTAGGTTGAGAAATATGAAATTGGGAGTTCTTATCAAATCCCATTATAAAGGCTTTAAGGTGGTACTACACCCCCTGACAAATGTTGTGACTAATTTTGCATTTTTCTCAAAAGACACTAAAAAACACTGGTAACAAAAGTTATGTATATTATAGGGATAAGGAATCCAATTACTTCGATGACATTTCAGTGATTCAAGACAAGTGGTTTATGTTAAGAAATGATGTACATTATAGCGGTACCTCTTTTCTTATCATTTAATAACGTACCGATTGTCTTGAGTGAGTCACTGAAATTATAGTGTAGTAACTGGATTCCTTGCCCCTATACATGTAATATACATAACTTTTGTTACCAGTGTGTTATTAGTTTTTGAGAAAAAAAAATAGTCACACATTTATCAAGGGGTGTAGTACCACCTTAACCTATAGTCTAATCCTACGAGGCGTAGGAATTAGTCACAAAATTCAAATTATGCCACTGTGCATTTCAACATGGCGTAACTCTCAACTTGAGATGAGACACACTATAAAGACATTGTATGAAAGGAACCAGGAAGTTGTAACAGTTTGATTTGAAAACAATTGTCAAGTTGAAGTTGAACCAACATTGTCAGACATAGCTGCAGGATTTTGAAGCTCATATCTTGATTCCATGTCCGTGATTACGGCGTCTTTCTGTAAAAACAATACATTCCAATTGTGAAAAATGTAATGTATGTACACGGCAAATTTTATGATTAAAGTGTACGATTATATTTACAAATAATCAATAAGAAAGATTTTAACAAACGCTACGTTATATAAAAGTCTTATAATTGCCCTTTTATCGGCATAGACTTATCTTGCCATAATGATGTTATGTAAGGGGCCTTGCATTTTCTTCGGAAGGGGATAGGGTCTCAAATTTACAAAAAGTCAGCGTCAATAAAATTGCGACCCCCCTATTTCGGCAACAAAAATGTTATGACCCCCACTACCACCACCGATACACATTACCCCGTAAACAAGCTAAAAATTGTATTGAAATCAGTCTTTTTGACTAAAATAAACACACTATCTGTGGTCATCTTGTGACGCCTTACATTTTGGTCATCAAAAATTTTATGACCCCTTTATTTTTCTTTCCAAAACTTTATGACCCCCAGTATATTTGGTACCCAGCCCCCTTAATAGATCTCTCATCTTTTACGTAATTCATTTTGTCCTTGAACTTGTTCAAATTGTATTTAATGCATTAATTGCATTTAGAATCTTTCTTCTGAAATTGCATACATGTTAAAAACTGTTTAATATGTACAACAATATCCAAAAGTTTGGTTAAAAACATTTAAAAAAAACCCATAAAAACACTAGCAGTAACTAGAACTGCAAATGATATATTCAATAACAAGTAGATTATCAAAACGTAATAATTCTGAAATTAATTTCCAAATAATGTTAATTTATATGAAGTTTTATCGGATAGCGACGTTTGCAAAGTCTTTTTGTGGGACCTGATGGGAGCATATCAGACGCATCAAATTGCATTCTGAATACGAGGAATGACCTTCTGATATCAAATAATTTGGATTTTTTTTTAATTCGCGATATAATACAAATTTTATGGCAAATTATTTAGGTCTTTCTGGGAACAAAATGTATATCTTATGATATATGATAGTCGGCTTTTCCTCCCAGGACTGTTAAATGTCAAAAATATCAGTTTTTAATAATTTGCCATAAAATTTGTATCATATCGCAATTTTTTTTTTTAATCCAAATTATTAGATATCAGAAGGACATTCATCGTATTCAGAATGTAATTTGGTGTGTCTGATGTGCGGTCGGATCCCACAAAATACTATGCAAACGTCGCTATCCGATCATTTAATGGAGGGAACGAGTTTCTGAATGAGGGACATTCCTTTATGTCTTTGTGTTGTTTTCTTAAAAGTGCTGATAAATAAAACAAAATGATATTGGGACCGTAGCGATTATTATTCTATCTTTTTTAACAAGTTCGTAGTGATTACCTTGCCCAATGATGCTTCTAATGACTTGACTTTAGCAGTCAGGGTTTTGATTCGTTTATCCGACTCTGTTGGGTCAGATGATTCACCATCCTGAGTCATCAGCATGGTGTTCTTTGGATGCACTTCGTTCCTTGCTTTGACCTTCATTTAAAGTTTAGAAATTCAGAAAAATGTTTAAAAGACATTTAGAAAAAACGAAATTTAGAAGGAAAGAAATTGTGCAATTTCGAAAGAAAGAAAATAAAGAGACATAAGCAAAGAAATTTTAATTTCTTTAAATCAATTGTTAGATGTTCTTTTTGCAAGTTTGACGTTTGTTAGTTGCCATCGACTCTTCATCTATTCCGTCGTTTATATTCAATATGGTTGCTTGTTATAGCCATCTCCAATAGTTTTCGTTTGCATCTCGTTTATTAAATGTTTATACATAATTTGTTATGTTATGGTAATAAATGAAGTTTTATTTTAGCTCAAAATATTATATATTACCTTTGGAACAAATACTAAACACAATGTCACAGTGGCTGCGAAGAATATGAATAAGGATATGATGAGGTAGTTGGAGTTGACATCATTATCGAGTATAATTGTGACTGGTACACCAACGAATGATAAGATCACTATATTGTATACGCTGATACCTTTATTGACAAAAATCAAAAACAAAGAAGCAAACAAACAAAAGCAATCATAAATCATACAGATTAAAACATAATATCTCACTAATACTCATTTGTTTGTGAATATAGTCACCAATGGTCCAAATACGATAAAACAACTTTACTAAACAAGACTCAAATGCGTATGAACTGCAAAATGAGAACACACAACATCAGCAAGACAAATTTACAGCAAAATAATACGAACCAATATATTTGGAGTCGTTCAAAGCAGGCACTGTAACCTTTCTAGTTTCCCAGGCCAAGAAGGCACCAAATATCAGCATTAGACCATTCTTACACATCAATGAACCTAACCAATATGTCTCCCAGTTTGAAAAACATCTTACATAGACGGGAACCAGTACCAAGTCTGAGTTTCCATGACTTGCCTGTGAAAGAAAATTGTCACAAAGTTAAATATTTCTTTAACAAAATCAGTGTATTTAAATCAATCGGCAATGGATATTAAATGTCGATGTAGTTTTAATAATCATTATGACGGGAGGACCCACTGCGAGACGCTCTCCATTTATGAAAATCTGATATTTACCCGTTCTGGACCATGTGTAACAGCAATCCTAACTGGATCAAGTACCTCCCATAATACCAGGATTATAATATCAATGACAACAAGAATAGCCACCATCACGAACAACTGAGAGTCTTTAATTATCTAGGGAAAAAGTTTAATCACACAATTAGACAAAAATTATACAATTCAAATGTCACGTGCTATATTATTATGGTTACGTATTACTTCAATGATTCATCTTATAAACAATATACCCGCAGATGATTTGAGCACTTGTTTTCAAAAGAATGCATTAGTTTTATATTAGTCGGGAAGCTAAGCTGCTAGTATAAGTTCCTTATATGTTTGATTATTGCGTTACCATGGTTACGATTAATATTTCGTTTCCCATAATGTTGAACCATTTGATGAACTTAGAGATCAAATCAAAACTCGACCAGTGGTTGACCGCCGGTTCCGGACGGTTCCGTCCGTTTGTCAGAAGTCATTGCTGTATGAATATTCAAGAATGCATGAGTTCCAGAATGATAGCTATAGTGATATCTCATTTCATCATACATGTAGTTATATTCTCACCGTCTTTTTAATTTTTGTTGTAAATATTTTATGAACCCTCCAAGTTTTGCTGAACATTGATCCGAAGGCCAGTGAAAATCCGATGGCTAACAACCAAGCATTAACCTGTAGGATAGTATTGTACAAACACATTAATCTGTAAGAGTTCTCTCAGAAAAAATGTAATTCCAGGTACATATGCAATAATTTAAATTCAAACTGACAAGTTCATTAAAAACAGTAAATCATACTAAACTTCACTATAATATTAATCCAATATAATTGGAACGGATCGTACATGTATGTGATAAATCCCATAGTTTCAAAAATTTCACTACAATATTAACCCAATATACTAGTAATAAGAATGGATCGTAGATGAACATGACAAATCCCATAGTTTCCAAAATGTGCATTTTATGTGGTGAAATCCGCAAGTTAAGGAAGGTAATAATATTTTCGACTTCTAGGTATTTATCTGTCCAACAGGCACAAACCTTCTCTCTTAAAGAATTATAAGTGTTTAATAATATGAGTATCTACAAGCTACTCGTACCTGACACATCCATAGATACATTTCTTGTGATACTCTCCCTGTATCTAACCCAGTAATGATGACGAAGGCGTACGTCAGAATACCGCCAATCAATATCAAGTTGTTTAACTTTGGACTCGACATTTTTATGTACCTGTCACAGTAAAATATTAGTGGTTATAAAGAATTATGAATTTGGTGTTATGTTCTTTTAGTGTAATTGACCCCCCAAATTGACCAGTCTGAAATGTACCTTCTTTCTCTGTACTTAATGTTGAATACAAGAAACGTGATTGCAAGTATAATGCCAATCGCTGCTAATATCGTCATGGAAACGAATAAAACAAATGATATGGTGTGGTACTCTTCTTTGATGATGATGGAATCAACTGGGATCTTATCACCTATATAAACAAAAATACGAAGTATTTTTAAGGTTAATAATAAAACCGAGTAGCTCCGTGGCTGCATGGATAACATTTTAATATAGGCCCCTACATTATAAACGTGCGAATATTTTTTGAAAGTGCCTTTCAAAATTATCAAAGCGCTGTACAATGAAAAATGAAAACAAAATGAAACAAGAGTGACGCATCCTATACCTTTTTTTTTAGGACAAGTAAAATAAAAAACATGTTTCACGTCCGGGTTTTTGAAAAAAAAGGAGGAAGAGGGGCTTTTTATTTTTATTTTTATCGCAAAATCGGTGTAAATGCCCATAATTAAAGCTGTTTTAGCGTATACAATAATGACGGGAAAAAGGAGGAGGCCTCTTTTTATTTGTTGTTCTGAGAGATAGGCCCCCTCTAACTATCATAAAACCTTATAAAAGTGTTTCTTGTATATTAGCAAGGCTATAGAAAGCATCTCTACTTCCTAGACATAGTTTTTGGAAAGTTATAACTGAATTTCAAAAAATAAAAATAAAATTGAAGAAACCTCAAAAAAGGAAGCAGGAGGGGACGTGAAACATGTTTATTTTTTTATTTGGCCTTATTATAACGGAGCGAAAGTATCAAAATGGATATCATTATATCTACGATGTACTTTTTAAAGATTCATTTTGTAACGCGAGATACAATTTGATTTATTACTAAATTAATCAGTGTGATTAAGGAACGTCAATTAAAGCTGAAAGACACATTGATTGCTACACCAACCTTCCCACTGTATGGGTGTTTCTTCAAGCCAGCTTAAAGCTATATCCTTAGGGACTGTTGGATTGTAGATACCAACGCGAACGTCTACACCATCTGCAAGATAAAGAATCAGCATTTTAAGGATGGATTGTAGTGTTATTCAAAACTTCAAACAAAAGGTTTAATTACCAGTGATTTTGTAAAGCTTTTGTTTGTTCTTGTCACTCAAAACAACAGTGTCGTATTATTTGGAACATGTATTTTATTAAAGCCATAATGTACGACCTTATAATATGAAATTGGTTAATTTTTTTCAAACCTGATTTTTTTGCAGATTTGGAATGTTTACACATGTCCCAACTTGCACCTAAATGGAATCAGCCAAATTTGTTGTCTTTGTAGGTCAACAGAGCAAAGTTCGACATATTATCATAATTTGAAAATTATGATAATATGTCCTTCCATAGAACTGCGTGTTAAATGGCCAAAATAACCAGTGGGGTTTCTTTCACTTTACCTTGTTATTTCAACCTAAAATGAACAGCAACCCTTACCGTCAGTTATTACTAATATTATTTCAACATTTTGAATAAAGAATAACAGAATCAAAATTTGACGGAAATCGTACATTAAGGCTTTAAGTTGCTGAAAAACAATGTACAGATATATATACACGCACCCCAACCCCTTACATACACTCCACATTACCATTTACAAGAACACACCCCACACACACACCCCCACCCATAACCTTTCTTCATTTTAATACCCCTGTAACAATCACGGTTGAATAGGGACACGCACCTTGAATCCGAGTTACTTCTGATGAAGGCCATCTATCACCAGTAGCAGAAAATCGAACTGGTCCCTGACGATATTTCAAATTAATTAATTAATATTATTTCAAAACAATGAGAGAGAAAAGTAGATGAGAGAGTGAGAGAGACAGAGAGGGGAGTGATGGGGAATGTGGGAGAGAGAAAGAGAGATTGAAATACATGAGTCAGATACACAAAAAGGCGAATGTTTGAATATGTAGCCTACATTGTCAGTACAATAATATGTACCTCGACAGCAACAATTGAATATTTGCTGCTCATAATATGTGATGCGATCAAGCAAAATCAGTCGGAACTCGGAAATATTGATTTTGAGATATAGCCAAACAAAGGAAATATTTCCTTTTGTTTCCTACTGTTTTGGAAACTCTTTAATTGCCCATATCTTTGGAACTGGTTGTTTAATTTCAATGGGGTTTTCTGCAAAATTCAGCTTTGTAAATGTTTTTTACTATTCTATAAAAAACTGAAAATTTAATATTTACGAGTTTCGACTGATTTTGCTTAATCGCATCACATATTATTAATTTACTGTCAACATATTGAAGTAACACATATTTCCAAAGAGCATATAAGCCTATTATTTAGTTATCTGAGCTAAATTTATAAAGGTCCCTATTTCTGTTGTTATACTTACTGACACACCCTCGAAATCGGTTGCTTTCATTATTTCAAAAAGTAGCTCAGACATGTTATGGTTTTTGTAGTCGAAATTCCCGATGCTTTGTGGTGGATCTACAGAATGATGATTTGAAAAGCGATGAAAAAGTTGATAAACTGATTAAAATCAAATTATAATCAATTTGAACATTAAATATTCACCACATTTCATACAAAATGTCATTTTTATTCCAGATTGCACGTGTTGTTTCCTCTCTATCATGCACTATTATTACACTTACCTTTTTCTTTGGAGCACCTTGGATAAAATATTGTAAATCTTAAAATCTGTCAAAATATCTCTAAATTTTATCAAGTGGTTTTTTTTTAATACTGATACGCGTGTTAATTTTCAGTAAATACATTTTGTTTCAGACACTCGCTATTTATCTTCTGGCCTTATTAGTCTTCCAGCCCTTTCTATTGGTAAGCATTACCTAACTTCTGTAGTCTTCTTTCTGCTTCCTGTAACAGAAGAGCCATGGTCCACACTCCATCATATGCGTAAGGAGCGTCGGCAGAGCCAGTCAAGAAATTGGGATTTACACCCACGTACTTCTCATACTCCTCCAGAAACTGATTTGTTGTCTGACAGAATAGAAAATGTGATCAAAATCATTGGAATCTGTCATATTATCATGTGGTCTTCTAAGGGATGAAATCAAAACTCGACCGCCGGTTACCGGTGGATGATATCAGGGGTATAGATAGCAAACTTATGTGCAGTGAGTTTATCAATGACTATATCAGGGGTAGATAGCAAACTTATGTGCAGTGAGTTTATCAACGACTATATCAGGGGTAGATAGCAAACTTATGCACAGTGAGTTTATCAATGACTCTATCAGGGGTAGATAGCCAACTTATGTGCAGTGAGTTTATCAACTATATAATATCAGGGGCATATAGTGTAGTGAGTTCAACAATGACTTTATCAGCGGTAGATAGTAAACTTATGTGGAGTGAGTTTATCAATGACTCTATCAGGGGTAGATAGTGAACTTATGTGCATTGAGGTTGTCAATGAATATATCAGGGATGTAGCAAACTGATGCACTTATGAGTAGTGCGTTATAAATGATAATATCAGCGGTATATAGCAAACTTTTGTGCATTGAGTTTATCAATAACTCTATCAGCGGTAGATAGCAAACTTATGTGTATTGAATTCATCAATGACCTTTTCAATGGTAGATAGTAAACTTATGTTCAGTGAGTTTATCAATGATGATATCAGGGGTAGATAGCAAACTTATATGCATTGAGTATATCAACAATAATATCAGGGGTAGATAGCAAACTTATGTGTAGTGAGTTCAATGACTCTATCAAGGGTAGATAGTAAACTTATGTTATGTTCAGCGAGTTTATGAATGATGATATCAGGGGTAGATAGCAAGCTTGTGTGTAGTGAGTCCGTCAATGACTTTATCAGGGGTAAATAACAAACTTATATGTATTGAGTTTATCAATGATAACATTAGGGGTGGATAGCAAACTTATGTGCATGGAGTGAGTATATCAGTAACTCTATCACCTCTCAGCGGTAGATAGTGAACTTATACTATAAGCAGTAGAGTAGATAGTAAATATAGTTTATATATTCAGTGAGTTTATCAATGACTCTATCAGCGGTAGATAGCAAACTTATGTTAAGTGAGTTTATCGATGATGATTTCAGGGGTAGATAGCAAACTAATGTGCAGTGCGTTTATCAATAACTATACCAGCAGTAGATAGTAAACTTATGTTCAGCGAGTTCATCAATGATCAGCGGTATACCGTATATAACTTACATGTATGTGCATTGGTTATCAATTAATATATCAGGGGTGTATAGCAAACTTATGCACTTATGAGTAGTAAGTTTAGGCTAAAAAAATATGTTTGGTTGCCCTCAACCGACCGACCCAAAAAAATGGAAATCTTGGGTTGAGTTTTTTTTTCAACACTTTTTTAGAAGAAACCTTAAATTTGGACAGAATCATAGACTTTTATATTTGTTATTCATTCATTTTATTTATTAAATACATATTTGATATAAAACAAGAAGTATTTCCATTTAAATCTAGTCCAAAAACACACATTTTTTTACCATAAAATGATCACGCATTTGTCGATACTAGCCTTTTCAAAATCGAGGAAAAATCGAGATAGAGTCCATGAAAAAAAGAAAAAAGAAAAGAAAAAAGGATCGACCTACCGACCCTCCAAATTGTCTCGGAAAGGCAACCAAACAATTTTTTTTTTTTTTTTGCCTTATCAAGACCCCTCTTTTCAGGGGTAGATAGCATGTTTATATGTAGTGAGGTTATCAATGATGATATCAGGGGTAGATAGCAAACGTATGTACAGTGAGTTTATCAATGACTATATCAGGGGTAGATAGCAAACGTATGTATAGTGAGTTTATCAATGGCTCTATCAGAGGTAATTAGCAAACTTATGTGCCGTGAGTTCATCAATGCCTTTATCAGCGGTAAAGTTATGTGGAGTGATATATCAGCGATAGATAGGAAACTTATTTTCAGTGAGCTTATCAATGACTCTATCAGCGGTAGATAGTAAACTCATGTGCAGGGAGTTTATAAATGACTCTATCAGGGGTAGATAGCAAAAACGTACGTGTAGTGAGTTTATCAATTAGATAATATTAGGGTTAGATAGCAAACTTATGTATAGTGAGTTCATCATTGACTCTAATAAAGGTATATAGCAAACTTGTGTTCATTGAGTTTATCAATGATCATGTCAGGGGTAGATGTCAAACTTAGGAGTAGTGAGTTTATCAATGACTCTATCAGGGGTAGATAGCAAACTTATGTGTATTGAGTGTATCAATGATAATTCACCCATTGCATGGTTCCGCTTTGTGCAAGGAGTGGCTCGATCTGGCAGCATGCATACATGGGAATTGAACCAGTCCTATAACATTACGCTAAGTTATGTAATTCTTCTTTTCATGTCATGCCAGTTCGTGGCTCTTCGAGCTTGCATCATGGCGGAACCGTGCAACGGCGAATACGGTAGAGAGCGACCCTATGTGGAGTGAGTTTATCAATGATTATATCAGAGGTATAGATAGTTAACATTTATGTACTCTCCAGTCTCCATTGAAGCCGGCAACAACTGCTTTTAACGTGCACGGCCAATTTCTTGTCCTTTTGATTCAATATGTTCAAAACAAAATATTGCGTAGAAAATCCACAGATTACATACAAGATATGATCGACGAACAGACATATCCATCCGCTATAGAGATTTGTACCAAGCTACAATATGATGCAGACTTACCCTTCCCGATACTCCTGGATGTGCAGCCAAACTGACCGGCAACGCATCCATAGAAAACGACCCGGCAACAACTGTATCCATCTGTGAATTAGTACAGTCATGAGATGGATCATCTTGACGCCACCATTCGTATCCATACCAACCTGGAGGGCGTCGTATAAAATTTATCAAAATCTGTTAACCAAGAAAGTGTTTTATCCTCAAACGCAATGATAAATAAATTATGAAAGCAATTATTTTTAAATTTGAGACATTGCAATACGCCGTTTATACAATGGGAGTCCTTCTGGATTGCGTTTACAAGCTATTCGGCCCACATAAACACCCCCACATCACACACAGACCCATTCTCTCGAATCCATTGATTCGGTCATGAAATACCCACAATACCCATATTTAGGAACTTTTATTAAACTAATAATGCATATTTTTGACTGTAATTTACAAAGAGAAAAAAAGATCTCTGTAAATTAACGAACGTTTTTTGTTGGCTCATGAGCAAATCCCGAGGAGCTAATCCTCCCGAGGAACAAATAATTTTGGTATGTTCCATTGTATACGCTTTGAAGCTAAAATCGCACTTTTGAGGTTTTTTCACATGTTTATTGATTTCCTCTCTTTTTTTAAATTTCAAAATATCGTAAATTAAATGCTTGTTTATTTGTTTGTTACTTTCTTTGTGTCGTTTTGGATTTTTCCTTCTGGTGCAAAATTGGACATTGTCTTTTTTCTCCCATTGACCATGTTGACCATGCATGTTGATCGAATTAGGTAAATTTTAATTTGAGACGGGCAAACATTTACAATCATTATTAGCATATGCCCAAATAGAGTAGACAAGCACTCAAAATCAATAAACTAACAAAATATTCAATAAAATGCCAGTTGAAAACGTAAAAGCACGCCCAATAAAAACAAGAAACTAAATTAACAGAGTTGCAATATAAACGATTCAATTAAAATGAAAACGGCGTTCATTTAACAAGTGTGTCATGGTCATAATGGGAAGCGATGAGTCTGCATGACCATTTTTGAACTCAACTGGAAGCATTTTCATTCAGACTGGTCCTTGTCGTTAATACCAGGCTGTTCAAAGCAGTCGTGTATTGGGAAAATCGCATGTGACAATTTTAATGGCCGGTGCTCAATCTCAATAGTATAACTTTCCAGAATTTCAGTTTCTATAAAACAAACCATTTTTCTACAAGTTTTGAACATGAACATTACTTGAGGAAGAACGTTTTGAAGTATATCAAAGTAGAAAACCTCTTTTTGTGTAGGGGTGAGCACACACGCAGGATCGTTTGGCAGATTGGGGAAGTGGGCTGTTGTATTAATGTATTTTTTTATAAACCGAGAAAGAAAAGTACATGAACGTATGTATTTAGAATGAAAGGGATGCAGGCAATGATGTGGTTTTTTTAATGATTCAAAAACAGGATTTTTCTACCCCATTTTTGTTTTTGAATATCATATACCTAACTAGCTTTATAATATTAATTATACACATTACGTATGATTGATACAAAATTCTAAAAAAATATCCGTAGTAACTTTCTTTGATTGATCTAGAATTCTAAAAAATATCTAGTTACTTTCTTTGATTGATCTAGAATTCTAAAAAATATATAGTTACTTCCTCGTAAGCCCTATTATTTGTAAAATGGTGCCATTTAACAAATTTGAAGGCATAAACCTCAAAAATAAGAGATTCAGAAACTAAAGTTTTCCTCTCGTGATTAATAATATGTAAATAGGTAACTTGTTAAAGTTTTTGAAAATAATTTTGTGATGCCAATTTTCTGATTTTCCTAGAAAATGTGTTATTTTTCTCAAATTCTGAAATTGAACACAAATATAAATATGCTGGTGTTTGTTTATTTTCAGAATAAACATGATAAACTCACCGTTTACTATCCATACATATTTTGCTCCATACATGCCTTCTTTGTATGCTTGACAAAATATTCGACGAGCTTTATTCTCGTAAAAATTACCCAATATAATTCTAGCACCGCGTTTCTGAAAATAAAGGAAACTTGTCATCATTAAATAACTCAAGAAGGGATGGTAAAAGCGAACGAGAGAAAAGAAGGAGAGAAAGATGAAAAGAAAATCAGCAGTATGGGAGAGAACAAAATGATCGTAATACCTTAAGGTTCATTACTTGTACTTCCGGGTTATCAGCAAAGCTTTCCGAAGAAATCACCTCTATTCCATTTGCAGAAGCAAGGTCATGAAAATCTGCAATGGGCTAAAATATACATAAAAATGGCAATTAAAACAAAATTTTCAATGAATAAATAAAATTATCTTTTTTATTTGTTTGTTTGTTTGTTGGGTGCTTGTTTTTTGTTTTCTCGTCTTCTTTTGATTCGTTGCCAAAATGCAACAATGAAACATAAAACACTGAGAAAAATTAGTTCTGATATAAATAATTGATATACAGTTTTTTTTGGGAAAGGTTCGGTTTGCGCCCTTCCATTCATGACACTGAGTCGCTGACCACTATGAACACTATACATGTATATAATTATGTCCCTATCAAAAAACCTTGTATTTAGTTGTTTGCATGTACAATATGTATCTCAAGAAGTCAATACCAAATATAGGTCTAACGTTACCAAGGCAAAAAGGTCCACCGACTGGTGCAGAGTTGCAACCTTCTTCCACCCAAAGTATTTCAACATGGCAAATTTAACAATGTTAAACACCGTCTCGGGTGGGTACATCCGAAAAAATTTGGGAAATGTTTCCCGCTCAGAAAGTTTAGGCGAAGCAGACGACGGAGAGAGCTGAAGAGAAAAGAACACGAACTATCAATTATTTAAGGATCTGCCATTGTCTGTACTGCGTATGGGGAAGTACAAAAGTTAAAGGATCACAAACTGACAATCCTGCTACATTGTTTCTTTATCTCTTCTCATGGTGCTGACTAACTTAAGTGATTTTCAGTATCAATGGACTTCAGTACTCATCAGTGCATGTGTCCAACTGCCTGAATATTACTGAATGAACCGACTCTCATATGATTAACAAATTATGTTAGTACTGGTTTTTTTAATGTTAATAAATAAGCCCAATCTTTCAATTGTTTTTTGATAGTGTAGGTATTATTTTCCAGTGTCGTGCCAAAATTTACCACACCCTTAAGGGAAGGGGTATGAACGTTTGGACAGTATTTATTGTGGGACATTAGAGCACATCAGACATATCGAATTGCATTCTGAATACGAAGAATGTCCTTCTGATATCAAATAATTTTGATTTTTGAAATTCGCAATGTAATACACATTTTATGGCAAATCATTAAAATTGATATTTTTGATATTTAACAGTACTTGAAGTAAACTTTATAAATCTGATGATTTACACTTAAAGTGTATGTAGGTGGGATGAAAAGCCGACGATCAATTGAAAATTTTGACCTTTCGTATTGAAGATATGGATTTTTTTCCCAAAACACCAAAAAAATTAGGTCTTTTTGGGAAAAAAATCCATATCTTCAATATGAAAGGTCAAAATTTTCAATTGACCGTCGGCTTTTCCTCTCCCTGCTACATACACTTTAAGAATATGTCATTAGATTTATATAATTTACTTCGAGGAGTGTAATATATCAAAAATTTGAAAAATATCAAATTTTTATAATTTGTCATAAAATTTGTATTATAGGCCTATTGTGATTTTCAAAAATGAAAATTATTTGATATCAGAAAGACATGCTTCGTATTCAGAATGCAATTCGATAGGTCTGAGGTGCTCTCATGTCCCACAAAAAATACTGTCGAAACGCAATAAACGCTCATTTTAGATCCCTTAAGGATCTGCCATTGTCTGTACTGCGTATGGGGAAGTACAAAAGTTAAAGGATCACAAACTGACAATCCTGCTACATTGTTTCTTTATCTGTTCTCATGGTGCTGACTAACTTACGGGGGTCCTACACCCCTCGATAAATTTGTGTCTATTTTTGCATAGGGGCAATGAATCCAATTACTACACTGGAATTTCAGTGACCCAAGACAAGCGGTTCGTTATTTATGATAAGAAATAAGGTACCGCTAGGATGTACCTCCTTTCCCATCGTATACTGAACCGCTTGTCTTGAGTCACTGAAATTTCAGTGTAGTAATTGGATTCCTTGCCCCAATAATATACATAACTTTTGTTACCAGTGTTTTATTATTTACCACAGGGGTGTAGTACCCCCTTAAGTGATTTTCAGTATCAATGGACTTCAGTACTCGTTAGTGCACATGTGCAATTACCTGAACAGTATTGAATGAACTGACACTCATAGGCCTATGATTAACAAATTATGTTAGTACTGGTTTTTTAATGTTAATAAATAAGCCTAATCTTTCAATTGTTTTTGGTAGTGTAGGTATTATTTTCTAGTGTCGTGCCAAAATTTACCACACCCTTTATTCAACGTGGCAAATTTAAAATTGTCAATGTCGAGAGATGATCTTTGCAGCAACATAGCCTAATATTAATTGATTTCTTATGCCACGAATCAGAAGAGCAAGCAATATTCATTGTGACATTGATAAATGGGGATAAGACAAATATATCACTAAAGCAAATTTGATTGATCTCTCATTAGATAGACTTATGTCATTGTATACCACGTGAGGAACGTTTAACACTCTGCTTTGTGAATAATTTTATGAGATATTTTGATTGATTATAGCGATATTTGACACTATCCCAGCAAACACAAAACGTTTTAAAACGTTTTAAACAGGTTATATTTTGGGATTTTTGTTTTGGTAAAAACGTTTTGATAACATGACAATGTCGGGTTGTATAATATGAAAACGTTTTAAAATGTTGTGTATGAAAACACACTAAAAATATTTTCAAAATGTTTTCAAAATGTTATTGTAAAGTATTTTTTTTGCGAGCATTTTTTGCCAAATATTTTGTCAACATTTAAATAATATTATGTTAGAATATTAATTTTGTGGGAGGTTATCATAAAATGTTTTTAAATGTTATGAAAACGTTTTATACCTTTTATATACTCTTTATGTAACCCAACATTTACATACGCGTTATCTGGCAACCTTTTCTAACCTTTGGCGAATGATGTCGAAAATGTTTTGTGTTTTCTGGGATTATATATCCCTTAGATGCATGCACCCCACTTTTCATCACAGAGTGTAATTATTTGTGTTGGTTTGGAATGGAAACATTTGAAATGTACATTTGCATTTTGTTTTTTAGAGCGTGAAGTGATCGAATCAGCAAATTAAGTTATGCATACAACTTCAATTAGAAGATTTAGGTCAAGGTCCAAGGTATGATGTTCTCTGTAGTCTGTAAGTAATAGGTCACATAAACTTCTACACAACTGAGAGATAGCCAATCAAGCATAATGATAAACATACCGCAATAAATCCCACTGACCACCCCAGCTCACACCCTAACCCACAACCCAACACAAAATACAATCCTATTGCCTCTAATGTGGACACTTATTGTTCAGCTAGTTTATAGCGTTATCTTTCCTGATCGGGGTTTTCCATCGATGAATACTTGTTATAATTGAACCATAATGGCTACCGAATGCTTTACAATATAAAACATGCTGAATAGAGATAAAACATTCGCATTAGCCTATATGCATCTGCGTATTCTATAATTAGTCACAGAATTTCAATAACATGCACCCCACCCCACTCACCGTCTTACCTGCATAATATTCCATAGATGCGATGCTTGTGCCGTGGGTTCCGTCACGATAGAACAACCGGCTCCATAAATGAGTATTTTAGTTGTTGACTGATTGTATAACTCCTTGTACATTGCATCGGTTCCTATTCCGCCATTACACTGTATTTAAAGTAATAAGAAACTATTTGTGATTAATATTCTGGATCATTTAAAATGATAAATTGTATTGTGCTTGAATCTTTGGTCATAATGTTCAAATTCGATAGATTCCCAGCAAACACAAAAACGTTTTAAAAACGTTTAAAATAAGTTATAGTTTGGCTTTTGGTTTAGGTAAAAACATTTTAATAACATTAAAATGCCGGGTTATATAAAGGTCATGATAACGTTTTAAAACGTTTTGTACGAAAACACATTACAACAATATGTTTTCAAAAAATGTTATTGTAAACTATTTTTGCCAAATATTGTGTCAATACTTAAATAACATTATATTAAAATATTTGAACCCAGCAAACACAGAAATCTTCTTAAAATGTTTTTTTCAAAACCATTTAATAACATTTAAATGTCGGGTTATATAAAGGTCATGAAAACGTTTTTAAAACGTTATTGAAAATATTTTGGGCAAACATTTTTCGCAAAATATTTTTTCAACTCCCAAAATAACATTCTGTTTAGAATGTTTTGTATCAAGTTTTCAAGAATGTTTTTGGAATGTTATTAAAACGTTTTTATACCCTTTATATAACCCGACATTTAAACGTTTTCTGTAAAACATTTTTGTTTGCTGAGCAGTAGATTATCAAAAAATGTTTTTAAGTTTATGAAAACGTTTTATACTCTTAATATACCCTTTATATAACCCGACATTTAAACGTTTTCTGACAACCTTTTATAACCTTTTGCGAATGATCAGTGATGATGTCGAAAACGTTTTGTGTTTGCTGGGTTTTAGAATTTGATTTGATTTGCCCTACTTTGTGGTATATGAAATTGTAGAGTTGACATTATCATGAACATAATGTAGACCAATTGAGTATGGATGTATTTTCTTTATCAAATTGTCTATATGTCAAATTTGTTTAAAATTGCTTCTTTAAAAAAATATATATATTGGCGTATATTGTTTGGCATGACTTGTACAGACAGGCGTGTTATCCGCTCTCCCACGAACCATTATTCTCTAGACTTTTGGCATCCTGGATAGGGGCATTTCAGTGTCGTGCCACACATCGGACCTTTCCATCTTGTTTAGTGGTCGACCTGGTTGCCTTAGGACATTGAAGTCATTTGATTGGCCTTGATTGGAAGTCGCTGCATTCTGACCACATACCCAAAACCTTTTCCAAAACTTCTTCAGCGATGATCTTTGTTAATATACATGCCCGTATACATGTACGTTGAGCGTCTCCGTCTGTGACTCTGTTCTGTCTTAGGTCTTCATAAAAGTGAACGGTGTAGGCATTTCATTATTAAAAGTGAATAAACAATATTTAAGGGTAATCTGTGGGTGTTAAATTCAAAAACGTTGTTTATCACGCTCAATTTAGCCAGACCAGAGAGTATCTTTTTTGTCCAGCGGAAATTTTGAACCCGGCAACCCTTTGCACCAAAGGGAAAATCCTACACCAGCATAGACCTTTGCCGGTGTGGAAAACGCAAGAACAACGGCCTTTCAGTTTTTTATGAAGTTATCGCTTATGTAACTATAACACAAACCAAATAAAATTCACAGAGAAACTCATTACCTTTTGAACATTGAATAATTACATTTCGATACAACAATAAAGTATGCGATTATTTTATTCAAAAATAAAAGCAACTAATATCATTACCGTTGACCATGAATTTATTGTATTCTTCTCCCGTCAACAATACCCATAATACCAATGTATACAGTTATTAGAATTCAAACAATAACCATGTTTTGCGGTGGTGACAATAATTTGCCTGTAAACTAATTTAAGCTTTCGCAATCTGCAATGATTACGCCATGAGACGACAGTGGCTACATTCTCGCGTTTTCAACAATTAATTTTTCCAAGGATCTTAATTCAACACAACAAAATAATACTAACTATAGGGCTATTTATATTCATCATGATTTATATATAATACGCACGAATAACAGAAAATAAGACAGAAAATATAAACCGTCCGCACCCACACCACTTTGTATCCATATATACTGTATAACTCGATAGTTAGCATATGTGCTTACTATCGAACGCTTTTGAAACATGCAAACATGAAGAGCCCCATCCACAAAAGTGTAAAGGGTTTTGAGCAAATCATCGATACACATAGTTAAATACGAACAAGTCAACAATTTGGTGTCTCAATCCCATTAGCTCAGTTGGTAAAGTGCCGGACTTTGGTACAATTTCATGTTTTCAAAAGCGCTTGATAGTAAGCACATATGCTAACTATCGAGTTTTTACGATATTGGCTCTGCATGCTGTTTGCTCGACAATGACCGTAAGATTCGTTAACAATGTCAGGTTTCCGTATTCTAAACCTTCATCATTCCGACATTCTATATGATAAATTCTTCCTAGATTCAATACACATCCAATACATTTTTATCTTGATTTTGCTGAAGTTCTATTGTATTTATCAGAGGATGATTTAAGCACTTCCCACCAAGCCACTGTGTTGACTTGCGGTTAGCACAGCCGTGTGAGTGAACATGACACCACTGCGCGCACATTGCATTGACGAACATGGTTAATTTTGAATTTGGACTGATATATTTACAATAAAAACGCATTCACAATGCTGGTCGATTTCACATTTTATGTTACCTACAGAAGGTGTAAATTATCCTTCATGCATACATCACTTTAGATCTGAAATCGACTAAGTAATAATGACACACGCACAATTCTTAAACAACATCTTTTGCACATAATTCAATGGGATTTGAAAAGTAAAGTGGCAGTTGAAACTCTGGTGATAACACGTTTGCAGTGCATGATGAGGCTTCCTTAAATCATCCTCTGTGTATTTATTAAAGACTCTTTATTAAGAATTTGAATTCCGTGATATTTGTATTAAACAAAATGCTGTTCAGGAGAGATGCCGATAATACAACAATGGAGTTTTAAATGTTAATGAATGACAAGTGAAGTTTGTATTCCTAGCTCAGAAATGTCAGATGATATTACCTCTCGTTGAATTATTTGTATCCAAGTGTATATATAGCTACAATAATTATGCAACACAAAATGTCAACAACACTATTACAAATATTTCATCAGTTAATATAAAAAGCATTATTGCTAATCTATGGACATTAATACCGGAACATTACCTCATATTTTGTATTTTTCAACATGTATGTTGCATGCTCATAAAATGCACTATTATATATATATTTAACATCAACCATTTTGAAATTCAAAATAGCTATCAAATCAAGTAAAATAAGTGTCACATATGACACTTTTTGTGGAATCCTTGTATAAACTATTATGATACAGTTTTTTTTGTGTGTAAACATCAAAGGCTCTATTAATGTTATATATAAAATTTACGTAGGCCTAATTGGTGTTCTTACCAATATTCTTTGTGACCAGATGTATAGTAAGTTACGTGGTCAGATGACCTTGTGCAGTCCAGCTTTCCAGAATGTAACCATCGCCTGAGGCGAATAGTTGTCAAATGTTGACAGTATACAGCTAAAAGGGTAGCAAGTGTTACACCGGAAGAATTTTTGACAAGAGCATGATTAAATGAATTATTCCTCACCCCTTTTCAGCGAAAACGTTGGTAAAATGTGACAAATTGTAAAAGGATTTGTAACGTACGGAAGGATATCGTGAAATAAAAGGAAATATAACGGGTCTACCCAATCCGTCCATTTTTCAGCTATATATTTTGGTGCGGAAAAGCTATATTTAACCATGGTTGCTAGTAATATATGACATTTTCACGCATGGTATTAAATGAACGTCATTCTCTCCGAATACGTAAGCCATAATATATTTAATAAAACCTGCTTTAAAAAAGGAAATGGGAGAACAAATAAAAAAATATTCTTGATGTATATTGTAAATCATTAACATCAGCATTGTGAATAATATTTAGTCCGATTCAGCGAACGATGATGTACAGTTCATTCGGTTTAGTTCCATTTTAGTTCTTTTTAAGGTTGGTCTGAGCCCTGGAATTATGGAAACTTTCGGGCCTCATAACTTCTAAATTGTTGGTCTAAAGTATATAAAAGTATACATATTTAGAATGGCAAAGACTTGATAAGTTCATCTGTGAGGTCAAATTTGGGCCAAAATGCCTTTTTTGGCCCAAAATCCCAAAAAAAATTGTTTTTTGGCCCACTTCTTTTTCGTGCATTCTAACAAAAATATATTTTTAATTTTTTGAAAATGGTCAAAAAATGCCGATTTTTCAAAAAAATCATTAAAAAGCCAGATTTTGGCCCAAATTTCAAATATTTTTGGTGAAATTGGTCGAAATTCAAAAAAATGAAAAAACGGGTCCTATAGATATTTTGATCTAGTTTTTAAAAATTAATAAAAAAAAATTTTGGCCCAAGAATTTTTTTTAGGATGCACGAAAAAGAAGTGGGCCAAAAACCGTTATTTTGGGGATTTTGGGCCAAAATGGCATTTTGGCCCAAATTTGACCTCTCAGATGAACTTATCAAGTCTTTGCCATTCTAAATATGCATACTTTTATATACTTTAGACCAACAATTTAGAAGTTATGAGGCCCGAAAGTTTCCATAATTCCAGGGTTCAGACCAACCTTAAGGCCGTATAAAATTAATGTTTTGGTTCTCGTCCAGAGGATTTTCATGAATTGATGAGGGAGGGAGGTGGTTTTTTTTTTTTTTTTTTTTTTTTTTTCAATGTAAAATTAGCATTGTCAGTAGTTTTCGGTCTTCTCCAACAGTGCTTGAGGAAACGATGAGGCCCTTTTTTTTTTTTTTCAAATTTGAGATTCTGAGGGATAAACCCCCTAGAGTACCACACAAAGACTTGGAAGTGATGCTTGTTCTCTAATAAACTTATTTATATGTATGAAGATTTCATAAATCATTCCAAAGTCTAAAAAAAATTGAAAAATCTAAAAAAAAAAAAAAAAAATCTGACAAATCCCAGAAATTGAGGAGGGAGGGACGAGAACCAAAATATTAATTTTACACGGCCTAAGCTAGCATGGACGCCACTGGCCTTGGCTATACCATTGTTTTCAAATAATTACAATTTTGTTGAGTTCATCAAGTAAGCACTTTTTTCCTTCTTCCTCTGTGATTGATTACAGATAAAAAAAAAATAGAAATATATATTTATCACTGCCAGACCATGCATTTTCGGATGAAAGAACAGTTTAGTATTGCAATACGCAAGTATACCATTCACGTTGATCACGTTCGTTTCTTCATCATTTTCTGGTATTTTTCTTAAAAGTCGAGTGCACAAAGGTCATTGTTGTTAATTTTAAACATAGTGAATAGATTAATTCAAGTATGAGTTTGCATCATACTCGATTAAACATCTCAAAAGGATTAGAAACGAAGCAATCTCATATTATTTTCACAAGGCAAATTAAGAAACTAAAATATCATATATAGCCCCATATAAAACAATATATTGCGTTTTGTGTGCAAACTATAATGTGTAGACATGGTAGAAGAGAAGTTTTACGATTGAGGAAGAGAAGTTTAACGATTGATTAAGTTGAAATCAATGAGAATTATCCGTCCAGGTGCTTTTGTTTAATAACTAAATCTGAATTTTGATGATTTCTACGA
Organism: Amphiura filiformis; assembly: GCF_039555335.1. Classification (NCBI taxonomy): domain Eukaryota; kingdom Metazoa; phylum Echinodermata; class Ophiuroidea; order Amphilepidida; family Amphiuridae; genus Amphiura; species Amphiura filiformis. The sequence goes on from NC_092628.1 coordinate 57,192,049, forward strand.
TCGTCCGGATGAGCAAATCACTGGATGGGCCTTTAACTTACATATGATGGATTTATCTGCTTTTTCGATTGAATTTGCCTATTGAAGTACGAAAATACATTACCACTAATTACTGTTTAAGTGGACACTACCCTTAAAAGGGTCAACAAATCTTTAAGATTATCTTTAGACATAACTAAAATATCTTTAGACATAACTAAAATATCATGTATGAAATTCTGAGCTATAGTTGAAAATGTCAACCTGTTTAGACCTGTAAATAATAACGTATACCACTGACGGAACGATCGATAAAAATAAACAAATCAATAAATAAATTAGTAAACAAACAAAAATAATAATAGATAAGTAAAATCGTGCTTGATGTCATCAAACATGGTCCCATTTAGCATGTTTAGGAAAGTGGCATCAACTTTGCATCAATTACCAATCAAGTTGAGTAGAACATTTAGTTTACTACTGTACTGTAATGAGCCAAACCCGCAAACGGTCATTTATTTATCAGTCTGATACATTTTGTATTCATCAATTGAAAGTTACATTCAACTGACATGTTCAACATTTTATGCCTTGGGAAATTAAGCCCTAAATCATGAAATGCATGTATACATGAATTTGTCCAATAACACATCAATAAAATAAGGATTATCAACAATCCTCCGAAATACTCTCTTGTTTCGATAGGTTAGTTGTACCTGACTGTATCATGTACATTAATTAAGTCATAAATGCAATAACTTTATTACCTGGAATTGTAAACCCATTCTGCTTATATCATAAGTTTATCAACATACCTGTGTATCATAGTCTATAAGCACTAGTTCGAATCCCGGCAATATACTCTGATTTGCATTGACGTGTTCGAATCCCATCTTTGTCGCGGGCAAAGTTCCATGTCCACCAGGCCACGGGCCCGACATCGGGAAGAGTCCAAGAATATACAGAGGTGTGGTTGATGATGTTGTCCGTAAGAAACATACGAAGTACAACAGACTCTTGTAATTGAGCATAATAACATTTATCATGTATTGACGATAAAAGAGAGGCAGCTTATCAAGCTTTCCGTGTTACAATAAAAATACACAAATATTTGCACGATGTGCTACGGGTCGAATTTAATATTGAAAATGGAATCAAAGTAAGTCAACAAATAATTTATTGTAGCAAAATAACGAAAACGGTTTGTGTTTGCATAAGAGCGTAGAAAATCTAACACGCCGTGTACGTTCTGCTTCAGTTTAATTGTCAAATTGATATGGCGAGATAGCAAAAAGAGAATACAAGCTCGCCTTTTGAAACGCCCTCCATACACTTCCATATAGTCGCAAACCTATGTGCAGAGTTTATCCTGACTATGTAAGATATTAGTGGTAGATATTTCGTTTGATATCTACCAGATAGAATCATTGATAAATTCACTACAAGCGAATTGGTATGTATCCCTGTAATTGATAAACTCACTGCACATACTTTTTATCTAGATCTAAACCTGATATAGTCACTGAAAAACACACGACACGTATGTTTACTCTCTACCCCTGATATAGTCACTGATAAACTCACTGCACATAAGTTTTCTATCTACCCCTGATAGAGTAATTGATAAACTCACTTTGCTATCTACCCCTGATAGAGTTATTGATAAACTCACTACACGTAAGTTTACTATCTACCCCTGATAGTTATAAATATTGATTAACTCACTACACATAAGTTTGCTACCCACCCCTGATAGTGTCATTGATAAACTGACTACACATAAGTTTGCTATCTACCCCTGATAGTCATTGATAAACTCACTGCACATAAGGCTAAAAAAATAATGTCATGTCTCAAAGCCCATGGCAGTTTCAAAAACGAATGCGGAATGAGGTTGTTTTTTAAGATTTTTTTTTATAGATTTTGTAAAAACAAAATTATGAACTAAGATGTCATTTTCGAGTGTTCAAAAGTACGCAGTATGAAATTGTGGTTGATGTACACAATTGAAGTACAAACATCAATTGTTTTATACCTAAACAAACGAGTATCTTCCAAATTTGTCTCAGAATTCATGATTTTACGGCAAAAACTATTAAAAAAAACCCCTTTTTTTTTTTTTTTTTAATTAATTTGCCGTTTCAGCTGACATGGACGCGCTAAGAAAAACGAAAGCGCGCGTGGGCTTTGAGACATAAATTTTTTTTATTAGCCTAAGTTTGCTATCTACCCCTGACAGAGTTATTGATAAACTCACTGTACAAAAGTTTGCTATCTACCCCTGATAGAGTCATTGATAAACTCACTATACATAAGTTTGATATCTACCCCTGATAGAGTCATTGATAAACTCACTGCACATAAGCTCGCTATCTACCCATAATAGAGTAATTGATAAACTCACTGCACATAAGTTTGCTATCTATACCCCTGACATAGCTATTGATAAACGCACTATACGTACATTTGCTATCTACTCCTGAGTCAATGATTATACCAGATAGAATCATTGATAAACTCACTGCACATAAGTTTGCTATCTACCGCTGGTATAGTCATTGACAAACGCACTGAACATATAAAATTCACTATCTACCGCTTATAGAGTTATTGACAAACTCACTCCACATAAGTTTGCTATCTACCCTGATAAAGTAATTGATGGACTCACTGCACATAAGTTTGCTATCTACCCCTGATATCATCATTGATAAACTCGCTGAACACAAGTTTACTATCTACCCTCACTACACATCAGTTTACTATCTACAGCTGAATGAGTCATTGATGAACTCAATACACATAAGTTTGCTATCTACCCATATTATCATTTATAAACATACGACTCATAAGTGCATACGTTTGCTATACCCCTGATATATTCATTTACAACCTCAATGTACATAAGTTTATTATCTACCGCTGATAGAGTTATTGCTAAACTAACTGAACATAAGCTTACGATCTACCGCTGACAGAGTCATTGATAAACTCACTCCACATAAGATTACTATCTCCGCTCGATCATCGATGAACTCGTTATACATAAGTTTGCGATATACCCCTGATATTACAGTTGATAAACCCATTGCACAGTTGGCTATCTACCCCTGATTATGTCATTGATAAACTCACTGTACAAAAGTTTGCTATCTACCCCTGATAGAGTCATTGATAAACTCACTGCACATAAGTTTGCTATCTACCCCTGATATAGCTATTGATAAACGCACTATACGTACCTTTGCTATCTACTCCTGAGAGTAATTGATTATACCAGATAGAATCATTGATAAACTCACTGCACATAACTTTACTATCTACCTCTGATATTCACTGATAAACTCTAACACGTAAGTTTACTATCTACCCCTGATAGAGTCACTGATGAACTCACTACACATAAGTTTGCTATCTACCCCTGATATAGCTATTGATACAATAAATATTACAACGGGTTTGGGTAGATATTTCGTTTGATAAATACCAGATAGAATCATTGATAAACTCACTGCACATAACTTTACTATCTACCTCTGATATATTCACTGATAAACTCTAACACGCAAGTTTAATATCTACCCCTGATAGAGTCACCGATAAACTCACTACACATAAGTTTGCTATCTACCCCTGACAGAGCCATTGATAAACCCACTGCACATAATTTCGCTATCTACCCCTGATATAGCTATTGATTAACTCACTACACATAAGTTTGCTATCTAGTGATAGAGTCATTTATAAACTCACTGCACATAAGTTTGTTATCTACCCCTGATAGAGCCATTGATAAACTCACTACACATATGTTTGCTATCTACCCCTGACCAAGTCATTGATAAACTCACTACTCATAAGTTTACTATCTACTCCTGATAGAGTCATTGATAAACTCACTACACATAAGTTTGCTATCTACTCCTGATTGAGTCATTGATAAACTCGCTACACACGTAAGTTTACTATCTACTCCTGATAGAGTCATTGATAAACTCACTACACATAAGTTTGCTATCTACCCCTGATAGAGTCATTGATAAAACTCACTGCACATAAGTTGCTAGCTACCCATGATAGAGTATATTGATAAACTCGCCAGACATAAGTTTGCGATCTACTCCTAATAGAGTCACTAATAAACTCGTTTGTGGTTTTTGAGTTAAGGCTAATAACCGCTAATAATATATAATATAGTTTAGTTTATATAATATAATTATATTACAAAGGTTTTGGGTAGATATTTCGTTTGATATCTACCAGATAGGATCATTGATAAATTCACTACACATAAGTTTACTATCTAGCTCCTGATAGAATCATTGATAAAATCACTGCACATAAGTTTACTGTCTACTCCTGATATAGTCATTGATAAACTCACTGAGTCACTGCACATAAGTTCGCTATCTACCGCTGATAGAGTCATTGATAAACTCACTACACTAAGCTTACTATCTAGCCCTGATAGAGTCATTGATAAACTCACTACACATAAGTTTGCTATCTACCCCTGATGGAGTCATTGATAAACTCACTACACATAAGTTTGCTATCTACCCCCAATAGAGTCACTGATAAAATCATGCACATGAGGCAGAAATGACACCCCTCATATCAATCCTTGGGATCTCCTTTACAGAACCCAAACCATTCCTCTTGTGTGTCAGCTTTATTTGAGTTAATATTTGAGTGCAAACATCTATCCCTACACACTATTATCAATCCTATCATTGAAAGCACCAGTCACGACACAGCCCACATTTTAGGTGTCAGTGCTTACGTGAAGGTACAATCGACATATATTTCTTGAAGGGAAAAATGATGGAGCATCCCAGGCATTGTCACGTCCAATGCATATAAAACCATTCATTATAAATCTTCACTGACCAATAATTGGCCTTGTTAATATGGGACAGGTCAACATTAGAGAGCGTCAATTTATTTAGGTAAAAGCTAGAATAGTAAACACAAACTCTTTGCTATTGATTTTTTGAAAGCATTCTTTAAATTAAATCCAATTCCGTTGTTGTATTATGTATTACCTATTTGACATATAAATTAGTAAAACATTTTTGTTATGTACCTGCTTAAATTTTAGTTGCAATTTGTTCATTATTGACAATGATTTCACTTTGGTATTACACTAATATATAATAATTGTCAAACTGGTAAATGCAAGTCTGTGGAAGTAAAGAAAGAAAAAAGCATAGCTATTTTTCTATCAAGTACTTTGACACGAAATCTAATTCTTTCTACCTAATGGTGATGGTCTGCCACTATGTATGTAATTACATTTAACTGCTCGAGTCAAGACCTTTCAAGTGCATACAAATCGACTCTAGCTGATGAGATCATGAGTTCAATCGCCTGTTTCCCCTCCAACTAGGACAAATTCCTCAATGACCAGGCATTTGCCCCCTTAGAACAACCAAGTTTGTCATATCCCTGGGACAGTTGCATTAGGCCATCTTAATAAATCCTGTCTAAAGATTGTGAGAAATTGAAAACCTAATGCGGAATGCGGGTTTTTTATTGTATTTCTTTATCTTTATTTTTTATGTGTCAGTACAGGATTTGGAACAAGCATTTTGTGCAAAAAGTATCCAATGTTGCAAATGTTGGAATAGTAGTCACTGCTACAAACTATTCTTCTCCTTTGTTATTTTTGTGTCCAAAATTTGCAAAAATCGGAAACTTATGATCAAATAGTTTAAATTTGAGTTTTATTTTCACCTTTTTGTTAAAAAAAAAGATATAGAAAAAATGAATTTCTTTTTTTATTTTCACCTTTTTGTTAAAAAAAAAGATATAGAAAAAAATGAATTTCTTGATTTTCAAAGTGGACTATGCGCACAATTTTACTAACGCACGCGGCAGCTTTGAGACACAGGATTTAATTAAGATGGCCTTATATAGGCATGAGACTGCACTTTCCTAAAAATCTGAAAAAACTGAAAATGCACGTGAAATTGGGCAAAAGTACCAAAAAAGTTGCGGAAATTTTGACTTAAAAAAACTGAATTCAGTTTAAAAACGGAAAATTCTCATGCCTGTTTATATGACACAGACTGTTTCACAGTTTGTTCCGATTATGACCCGACTGATCTTGTGTTAGGCATTATGTAAGAATGGTGTCTGGGTAAAGGTTGCAAATGTAAAAATTGTATTAATGTAAGATGCTGTTTTCACCATTTTTAGTGCACATGAAAAAATCGAAAAAATCATCATCCATGATAAACAATAACATTTAATTTGGTTATTTTTATTATTAACATATGAATATGATACATGTGAAATTATCATACAACACTACATCTTTGAAACAAAATGCTCTATGTTACTTTTTCTTTCTATTACTTGTTACTCTTCTCTTAATTACAAAATAGTACTGGTTTAATACTACATGTAATAATCAAATTGGGAGGTGAGAGAATTCATTTCTACAAAATGGGCAAAAACATTCTGGAGAGCAAGAACAATAGAATGTTTGACAATCGAAGCATACTGGAAAAACTGAACATACATAAAAAGACAATAGCTACTATGACAACCAGGGTCAGGCTAAATTACTACAACTGCTGGGTTGTGTACATGAAAAATGTTAAACACTTACTATATATTTTCATGTAATGTCATGTCACCAAGTTGCTTAATTTTGTTCTCTTTCATTAATTTCTTCAAAACATTCACATTGAAATTTTACATGTGTTATCAATCGCTGTTTTAGGGCTTCTTCAATTGACTACCTTCTCTCTTGTATCAAATCCTCGATCATATCACTCACCATAAAGCTACATAAGACCCATAGTTTGGAAAATTGTTCGATAATGTTTAGCGAAATTGAAGTGACAGCTAAAAACAAAAAACCCAAAGCAACAAAAAATTGATGTACTTATGTATGTACTTATCTACAAATCCCTTTTGAAAAAAGGGCCATGTGCTTTATTTTGAGAAGTGTAAAGCCCCATTAAGCTACTTGCGGTTCGCCATTATGCACTATGTGAGGGGAGAGCCTCGAACTGGCAGCATACATGAAAGGAAGAATTATGTAACCTTACACAGAACGTTATGACTAGTTCAATTCCCATTCATGTATGCTGCCAGTTCGAGGCTCTCCCGCATATAGTGCATAATGGCGGAACTGCAAGTAGCTTAATAGGCTGATGCCATATTAATATTGAAAAAAACCACCCCATCTCTTGGGGGAAATTGCTCATCGCATGAATTGAATTGCCTATATTCTACCAGTTTTAACACAAAATATCTGATAAATACCAGCATACACAACAAACGTGACCTGATTCACATGATAACCCAATTCCTTGTTAACACAAACTAAAATCCAGGGCTCTGATAAGGCCCCACTGTATTCACAATTATCAGCTTGCTTGCAACAGTGGAATAATTTGAACACCGCAATAACACTAATGGATGTTTCTAAGAGCAATTTATGTAATTTGAAATATCTTATCACATTTACTATAGAGCTGTTATCTGATGTGTTAAAAAGTGCAATGGCCCAAAATCTGATTGATTTTGAAATGCATTTTTTACACATTGCTTGACAAAACCAAGTGAATTTTTACTTGCTAAAATATTTTGTCCTTCACATCTGATGACTTATTCAGATGATTGATATGTCATCTGATCTACTTTCCCAGAAAACTTTTCTTTTAACAAATATGGGGAAAATCCAGGGCATAATGGGAAAGATATGCTATTAAAGCATATAGTAAACATGGCGTAAAATATGTGCCCTCCTCTCTGTCCATGGTCATTAGCGCTAATCCGGCTTGAAATGGGGGGGGGGGAGAGGGCGCTAATCCGGCTTGAAATGGGGGTAGGGGGGAGACAATTGGCCCGAATTGTAAGAAAAGTGGGTGAAAATAACTAAAATGGGTGATTTGGGCAAAAGGTTGGGGGGGGGGCATGTCCCCCCTGGATTTGATGCCATGGTATTGCTTTTGAAAATTTTATGTAATCACTTCTAATAGTGACTTTAGTAATAGTTTACACTTATAGCACATTCCCAGATTTTCCAAACAGTCATATTTATATGAATACACTTTGCACATAATAAGTTTCAATGCTATTATGATATCTTTTATATAGAGCGTAGCCCAGGGGTGTAGCCAGCTTTCCGGGGAGGAAGACATAAAAATTGGGGGGAAGACAAAAAATATTACCAGGTTGCATCATTTTGACAGTATGGTGGGATATATACACATACAATTTTTTTAGAGACCATATTATGTCTTCGAGCTTCCAAAAAAGGCTTTATGGTGACAATGTGTAGGCATAGCATGCTCAAAATTGGTATTTGTCAGGGGCACTTTTCTTTCACTTTTTTGTGGGGGCACTCCAGCAAGCCACCACCTCCGAATTGAACCTGGGACCTGATCAGATAGTAGTATCCTAACCACTACACCACATTATGAACGTCCCCTCATTAACTTCCTTGGACCTTTGGATGTACTATTATAGGTAAGGCCATCTTAATTTAATAGTTCGTCTCAAAGCCCCCGCACATTAGTAAAATTGCCCGCTTTTTGCATGTTATTCAGTTTTTTACCGCTGTTTTATTTCCCACAAATCCGCCACACAAAAATCTCATGTCTGACGTCGCCAGATGTCAAAATACCCTAAATCGTAAATCTCAATAAAATTCTTCATCTTGACAACAGTGAAACCTCCTTGAGAGATGAAAAGGTGGTCTATTCTTGTCAAAAGCTCGTCCCACAGATTTCTATAAAAACACATTCTGCATTAGGATTTTAACTTGGGGAAGGGCTTTGAGACGAACTATTGAAGTAAGATGATCTAATAAGATTTTACTATGATAAATTCAAATGACAACATTAATTTAATGTAAGCTATGCTACTCTGGGCAACATCCTACCCTACTATACCCATAACATCAGTGTAATTATAGCCGAAACCTATTTCACTAACCTTAAGCATATCCAAATCAAACCCCACCAAATAGCAGGGGCGTAGCCAGCTTTCTTGGTCAGGGGTGGCAAAATAAAATTTTGAGGGCACAGACCAAAAATAATTGCAACATACATTAACTGGTTCTGTTTTTAGAGAGACTGCACATGTCTTGGAGCTTCCAAAGAGGCTTTACTGGGACGAAAAATGTTTGTATTTTACACAATTTTCGCCCATGATTGGGATGAAAGAGGCTTAATTGTAGCAATGTGCGCTTGCAGCGCGCAAAAATTTTGTATTTTACACTATTTTGGCCCATGATCTGGTTGAATTCTGGTGAAAAATGTGCTTCTTGCCCCTTTTTCTTTTCCTTTGCCCTACAAATTTTCTTTTCATGTTTTTTTGTCAGAGAGGCACTTTTTCTTTCATTTTTTGTCAGGGGCAGCACTCTGCTCCCCGTGCCGGCTACGCTACTGCCTAATAGTAGAATAGATAGCATAATGGGTATTTGCACTTTGTATGCTTTTAACATAGGGTCAAAATGAAGCAAAACACATGCCCCAAAAGAAAATACTCCCAAGGAATTTACTTTTTGTACCAAATACCTTGAGTAAAAATTGCCCAAATAATACAATTAAAAAAAATGTGTATTGAATCTGGCTACAATCTGAACCACAAAATGGGTACCATTGGTATAAAATCAGTACAAAATATGTGTGCCAATTCCAGACTCTTTGGACACATAGCCCTACACAAATCAAACTTGAAATTGATTACCATCAGAAACGGCAAATCTAGTCCAGCATCAATCAACCATATAAATGTTTGAATAATTAACAAATGACCCATATTGCTTGATTGCCCACTATAAATTAACCATGTTTGCTTGACTCTCATGTTACTTAAAAATTAAAAGCTTAGTCTTGGAAACCAATGTACACATAGCCTGGACCAAATGGGTGGAAGAAAATTGACCTTTTATATATACACCAGATTATAAATAATTGATTTAATTTACTTCGAAACTAAATTGAAAATGCACTACTCAATTGGCTGGTACAAATGAATAAAGTGAATTTGTTGACCACTTCTTGGACTGAACAAATTTACATTTTAATGCAAAATATTTACATGTAGTATACGTCAGGGTACATAAAATTAATAAAACACAGGTTTTTTTTATAACTCCATGTTATATGTGACACGATCTGGTTCATGGGGGCCAAAGGAGGCATTTTTGAAAATTGAGTTACTGTAATTATTACATTATTATACTTACAAATAGGCTATCATTTACTGTAAACGCCAAAGGTCTAGCATACTTGGTTTTAAGTTATGAAGTTTTTTGATGTCTATTTTCTTATGTATTTTATTGTTTTTTTACTCCATATTTTTACCTTTATCTCAGTTTCAAATTTGCCGCCTTTTGCCCCCATGGACCAGATCGTGTCACATATGTGACCCATTACATCGAAACAGACCACTTCGCGGCTAGCTTCATTGGCAGATAACAATGAAAGAAAATGGAAAAATATAAAGAAAATAAAAAGAATTCTGAGCTTGTTTTGCCTCATAAAACATTTTTACTGTACCTGATTTCAACAAGTAAGGTGTCATTTTCAAGCTAAAAAGCAGCAGATTATCCTAGTGTTTAAATCTCCATTTTCATTTCTGCCGCGAGGTGGTCTGTTTCGATGTGATGGGTCACATATATGAAAATGTACAAGAAAGTGTCAATTCATAAGACACATGTTTTAATTTTTTTTCATAATTAATCAACACAATCTAATAAAGTCTGCATATAATCATTAACACAATGAAACAATTAAATTGATACTGCAGTATGATACCGCACTAACAAGAACCAAGCAACTTGGACATTCAAACAAATTATGCAGTGTGAAATTGCTCAGCCTCTGTGTTCTACTCGAATGAAATTAGTGGCTGTTAGTGTGTTGTCCGCTGGTAAGAACCAGCACCGGTTGCGTTTTTTTCCCAATTTGGAGAGTATTACGTATTTTATCTTTTTATACACATTGCAACATTTCAAATCACGCCAATTTTCTTCCCGTCATGAATTTTAATGATTTGATTGGTCACTATTTATTATTTTTGCTATTTTTAGCAAAAGACTACTGCATTCCATTGGACTCAGCTACCATGGCAACAATGACCACGTCGACTCACCAATTATAGGTGTGGACAGTGTATAAAGCGCTTCAAAACGTTTTCATGACCTTTATCTTAACATTTGACCAAACCAAAACATATCACATGTTAAGAGCAGTTTAAAGATGACGCAATGACATTGGGCTGGCTATCTTGCAAGATCAACAGATAATAGATGGACAAAGAATGTCACAGAATGGAAGCCTTGGCTGGGCTCAAGACATCAAGGTAGCTTGGGGAGGCTTTTGACCTGTGCTTTTAATTATTATCTGTTCTAACTTGATGACACCTGTCACTTGCAAAAAGGTAATCGAGTGATTTTATAAGACGGGTGCCCTGTTCAATTATTACCAAATCAATGCTGTATTGATTGCAAATTCATTTGCTCTATAGCATTCACACCCACAAACCTCCTCTGACAGTGATTGGAATTTGTTCAGTGTGAGGTCATGAGGTGTCACAGTAGCAGGAACCTATTATAATTGGATTCAAAACAATATCATTCTAACAACTGAGGACTTTATTTTTGGGAGAGGTTTATATTACTGTACTGACGCGAGTATAGTCCCACCCCGTTTTTGGGTGAACATTTTTCAAAATTGGGGGGTGGGACTATACTCGAATTTCAAAAAAAAATTTAAATTTTTTATAAATTTTTTTATTTTTTCGGTTTTGTAGTGTCCCTGGACCTAGACCTAAATGCTAGGGTCATTCATGGTTGACCTAAAAAAAAAAATAAAAAAAATTTTTCAAGATGTTTTGTATTTTTAATATGAAAATTGATAATTTGTTTTCATGTCATACTCTATTAATGATTTCAAAATGCATTGAATTTGAATGCATTTTGAAATCATTAATAGAGTATGACATGAATACAAATTATCAATTTTCATATTAACGCGGCTGTGTACTCTAGCCATTGTTTCTTTCTCAAAATTGAGTTTTTATGATATGTTTGTACCTTGTTATGTTTTTTATAAATACAAGGAATGAAAATCCAGATTTGTAAACTCCAACTGCAATATTTTAAGGATTTTATTTCACTATTCCACTCGTGTTTGAAATTGAAAAGGAAAGAAAATCTTTGTTGTACCAGCAAGGTACACACACGCAACAACTCATCGCGTTGCTATGTATCGCGCAATTTGTTAACGCACAAATACGCGACGCATACCTGACGCTTATCTGCATGCGTGGCGCATCTTATGGAAACACCACGGAAGCACTGATTTCACAAAAACCTAGTGGTCAAATGGCTCCGTTTTAGCTGATAAAATGTGGGTTTTTTTAAGTTTTTTCCCCCGATTTAAATATCATTAAGTTATGAAAGGTTTTCGCTCAAACTTCTCAAGGGGCTGTGGATTTACCCGATGTTCACGTAATATAAGTTACAAAACGAAAACTGTCGCATTCTCCTGTGAGATTCGATGAAAGTGCAAAATGTGACCACTTTAAACTTCAACGGCCATTATTTCAATGTTCATTTTCTCGGTAAAATGACGATTTAGGTACACGATAACTCAATAAATACAGCATCTATAGGTAAGCAAATATGATCATCGTAAAAAGCATGATCGACTCAAGAAACGGTTTTCTCATTTTTTTATATTTTGGTCTATTTCCGATTTTGGGCATCATTTTGTGCAAATAGGCGTTTTTGAATTTTAAAAAGTTCATTTTGATGCCTTATATGGTCAATATCTCAAAAAATAAGGCCAATATCAAAAAAATAAAAAAAAACGTTTTTGGAATGGAGCCTCAAGATTGAGCTAAAAACAAAATAAAATATTTTGGAAAGAGTGTTTTTTTGTTATGGTGTACCTAACAAATATTGCCAAAAACTCACTTTTTTGTGATTTTCTTCAAAATTGTTGTTTTTACCCCAAATCTGTATTTATATTAAGTTTTATTGATGTCTTGCCTTCATAAAAATGTATACTTTTATATGTTTTCTTGCGAATAATTACAAAGTTATTGCACTTTCACTACATGCATGTCTGAGAGTACACAGCCACCTTTCTAGGTCAACCATGAATGATCCTAGCATTTAGGTCTAGGTCCTGGGACACTCCAAAGCCGAAAAAATAAAAAATTTAAAATTTTTTTTAATTTCTGAAATTTTTCGAAAATTTGGGGGTGGGACTTTACTCGAAGGTGGGACTATACTCGCGTCAGTATACTGGTACATCAGTTTAACATGAACACCCTACTTGGATACTTTATGTAATTACAACAAAAAAACTGGAAACTTGACACTTGTTTAATGCATGTGGTGATGAGTAGTCTACTCCATGAACCAAATTAACATTACTGGCTTCTCTGCCAATGTGGATCAAAATAATTTTTAAAAATGGCAATTAAATTTGTTAATGTTTACTTTTTCTGTTACAATTCAGAAAATAAAATAAAAGATTGATAAAGCCCTATGAATGTTGCTTGTTTTGTTACACACCAGATCCCCCACTCCCTATCTGTAACAAAATCACAAATGGGTCAAATATAGGGTCCACAACTTATAAGTTCCACCCTAAATACTTTTTAAAATAAATCAAAAAATATTTGACAAAATGCAAACCTGTAAAAAGGTATGGATAGCCGTATTTGTTTTACACATATGGACAAATTATAGCATCACATGTTATTCAGGGCTGTCAACTTTTTGGAATTGCTTGGCGTGAGACAGAGGCGTACCGGGATTTGCCGACTCCAATGTTCATTTTGTACCATGATTATTTGAGCCACGGCGCTCGGGAATGTGAAAAGAGGGGGGGTAGGAGCAACAAATTATTAATGACGATGCGTGAGATTTTACTCATTTTCCAGCTTTTTGCGTGACAGTTACTACCTTGGCGTGAGATTATACTACCTCGGCGTGAGACCGTGAGAAAGTGACCCAATGCGTGAGACTCACAGCCAATGCGAGTTGACAGCCCTGATGTCATTGCGTTCAGTCACAATGGTTCATTATGTAAAAAAAGAGACCGTTTTAAACAGTGTTAAAAGTTACATCTGAGTCCATAGGAGTCATCTCTCATAATACTGTAGGCCAGGTCTATTCATGTGTTTGTTAAAGAAAACCTGACTGCTATGGACTCGGGTGCCACTTTTAAAACGGTCTCTTTTCTTACACAATTGACCATTGTGACTGAACGCAATGACGTGTGACACTATAAATTGGTCCACATATGTAAAACAAATAGGGCTATACATATTTTTTTACAGTTTTTCATTTCGTAAAATATTTTTTGACTTATTCTAAAAAGTACTAGGGGGGAAACTTATAAGTTGTGGACCGTACATATGTACATTAACTAGTGCTGTCGTCGGCATCGTTTTTTAATGTCGACATAATTCGTATACCGACGTCGACATAAAAAAAATTATTTAAAAAAATGTAGTTGAAGTTTTACAAAATAATTACTGTTATAGTTTTAGCGAGTTATATTTGTAAAATTTACAAACAAACATATAAGAATACTATTAACCCAAATACCATTCATCTTTATTCCTACTTTATGAATACAGAACAACTCAAAAGACCCAGACTCCCTCCCCATCTGAAACAAAATCGGAAGTGAATCAAAATAACATCAATGTTTTTAGCGGGCATAGGAGACACGTTATCGCCATTTCAAACTCCTCCCTCCCTAATGCAGCTTCGTTTATATGACATACTCAATCTTTTGGATTGTTCCTTAATTAGTTCCCCTTTAATTTCATTGTGAATTTCAATTGTTATGACTTAGCAGAAACAGAAATAGCAGCAATGTTATAAGGTTCTCTTATCAAATTCTTTATCCTTAAAAGTTCCTTATAAGTAGCAGAACAAAGAAAGTGTTTATCAGTCAGTTCCCAACCATACTCTGCTAGTAAAGGAAGATAATTTGACATCATTTTACCTTTAAAAGACCCAGTGGTACAAAGGTATATCCATCCGCTGCTTTAAAGCCTTAATGTACAATCTTTTTTCAGAATATACCTTTATTTTTTTCAAAACCTATTTTTTGGCATATTTGTAATACTTACACATGTTCCAACTTAAATCTATGAGCAAAACAGATACACTAATCCAACGAGCCAAGTGATGGTCAGAATTCATTCCACTATTACTGGGGCCATCCGCACCAAATTGGTGTTGTAACTGCCCAATTGGATGGAAAAGTGCTGCTTCAAAATCAATCTTATATTGTATTACATTGTAAACTTTCAGCATCCTTTTGGCACACACAGGTGATGGAACACAGTTAAAATTCCGCAAAGCCTGCATCATTTCACATTTCAGGTGGGATGGTCCACTTAATTCAATGGTTGCTAATGAGGTACAGGAATGGGTGGAATTGGATTTGTCTGTAGAAAAAAAGACCTTGTTTTCCTGAAGCACTGTTGGAAAAGATCAAAAACTACCGACCATGCTGATTTTGGTCTAGTTTTGAGTGCAAAAGTGCCAAAATGGACTTAAAAATAGTTCACATTTAAATGCAAGCAGACTTTGTCTGTAAAAGGGCTATATTATTATATCAAATTATCCTACCTATTGTGCACCATGGTTGCTGTGTGTTCGAATGAGTGATCTTACTTTTGCATACACTTTTACAGGGAATATAATGTACATTGAATGGACTCATATACATCACAAGCAATCATGCACACAGCAGCTAATAGAGATACACCTTTCTGCTGCTGACCCATGCTGTCCTACTTTCCATCACAATAAAATTATGGGGTAATTATTGACCTACATCTTACTCTCTGGTATTGTTATTCATTACAATATCAAGGTATGAATGTTGATGAATCCATCAAGATTTTATGTTAACTTCTATAAAAGATATTCTTACTGGCGCAGGCTTCTACTAATAGGTCCACTGATTCCACTTGAGTAAGAGAGAAGTTGTCAGGTATCACCGTATCAGATATCACCTGAGTTGATAACACAACACCTCTCTCACTCAAGTCGAACAAGTGGGCATATCAAATAAATAGATCATGAACAAGTGCTGGTTTCTATAATATTTAGCACACAGGGCTGCATCTACCCTCTTGTGTACAACTTGTTACAAAATTCAGCCTCAATATGTTATGGGATAAATCCATCAAACCAACTGTAGTCTGTATACCTTTCTCGAGTCAGTAATTTAGATATTTTTTTTATTGTATCTCTATTTAATATGTAAATATGTAAAGTATACATTTTCAGAAAGGAAATGATGCAAGTGGCATAACAGGTTCCTGATAATCTCAAAATTTGACTTTACTGACTTGAGGAAGGTAAACGGACTACGTTTCCGTCCCCGTTTTGTGAGAAACAATATAAAAATAGGTATAAAATAACTGTAAGGAAAAGATAACTTCCTTGGATGTCCGACTATTATTACTACTCCTTGATGTCATTCTCATGTCATTTATCTGTTCTTAATATGGTTCTTGCCTTCTCCTGTAGTTGTGTTTAAATAATAATTATTACCAGTAGAATGTCAGGAGAAGATGACTCTTTGTACTTTCTTGATGTCCTTCTTGGCCACAAGACTGTCACCCTCTGGAGTTTCATCTTGCATGATATTAGTCTTGACAGGTGACATTGGACCGTCACTTGAGTTAGCTTTCTTCTCAGCTCTGAAAGACAAATTATCAGTGCAATTTAAAACAGATTAGATCAAGCAATTGACGACATCAGTGTAGCTCATTTTCATTATGGTACAGTGAGTCACATTAGCCATTTCGAGATATGGCATACACAATAGGAGGGCAGTCTTCAATATGGGTAAAACCCGGCAAATTCAAAAGACTTTAACCCATTTCGTGCAGCGCCATCTTATTGTGTCCGCCATATCTCAAAAAAGGTTAATTGAGAGCATTTATATAGAATAGGTTGAGTCTCCCAACTGACAGAACTTCTTTATCAAACTCCCTGGCGAAGGGAAAGTGCATTTACTAAGTTACACTTGTCTTCTGCATGTGTGGCTTTCCCTCTCTGTGTGATGTCAGCCCAATCAAGAGAATTACAATGATAGAATAATATCCACTTTTAACACATTGGGTACCATATGATTGTTGGGATTTTGTAAAACCAGGGCACATCTCTCCTCAGGTAAACCCCCAGATTGTGTAAAAGTGCCATACTTGGTGCTGTCATACAAGGGTACATTTTCTCTCCAATCAGAAAAAAACCCCAGCAAATTCAGTCCATGTGTCCCAAGAAAAATTCTAATAAAATTATTAATTCAAACAAAATCCTGAAAACTTGAATCTCTGGGTATAAACTTACTCTTTCTTATCCTGTGTTTTCTTCATGAAATTAAACAGAGTAGTTTGCCTTCCTGCATTTTCATTTGTCTTTTTACTGGTTGGTTTATTTCTCTTCTTTGACAGACCAGATGGTTTGCAGGCTCCTTGCAGCTTACTGGAACCTAGAAAATACAACACACAATTACAATCAATATGGACATTTATACGTACATTTTAATCAATCTAAAATGCATATAATTCAGATGAAGATTTGGATATAGCATGCCATATTTTCAAATGGCCTGGATATTTTTTGGATACAGTGCCACATGTAATGGCAGATCCAGTGGGAGAATATTTTCCATAAATTAAGAAAAACAATTGTTTCAATTTCTATAAAACTCCTAAAATAGGAAATACATTTTCTTGACTTTAATTTTTAAATGAATAGTCATAATTGATTTGACATAATTGATTTTCTGTAAGGAATGTATTTTCAGAGATAGCTACTAAAAATTGATTTCCCAATACTGTAATATACCACGAGTAATGTGAATGTACACATTATACTTACTTGGAGTTTTCTTGAGTAGCACCTTTTTTTCTTGGGCCTGAAAGAAACCAGAAATAACTAATAAATTTGGTACTTTTTTGTCATGCAATATGTTTATTATTATAGGTTCATAATGTCATTACATAATTCCATCTAAACCATAAAACTTGTTTGTGAGTTATGTGGCTTTTGGTAGCCTTAGGACATATCTTTGGTACTGAATGATGATTTGACAGTGTTTCATTTTTTAAAGTATAGTCAGCAGTTGCAAATATTGGGTATATTAGCCTTAAAAAACGAAAATACCCCTCCCAGGTCTAAAGCTTCCATTTTTTATTACCCAGTACTTACAAAATATATTGTGAAAAGCTGGCCTGTAATTGAACAAACACCCTTGCCTTGTGTATCAAACAAGAATTAAAAGCTGATTAACTGTTTTCACATCAGCTATGTAATGTAGGACTGTAGGTCCACTGAGTGGTAATTCTCTACTTGGAAAAAGTGTTGTTTACCAGTTTTAAATTATCTTTGATGTTCACTACCATGTCTGAATAATTATAGGTTCATTTCCCAGGAACATACAAATTATCTTTATCCAAGAGGCAATAATTCCAGTCCAAATGGCAATATTTCTTTACAGCATGGTTCCACATTTCTTTTCCAGGTAAGTCTAGTTTACTACCAAACCAGATAAATCTTGGTTCATTCACTTTTTAAACATAGTTGCTTACAGGAAAATCAACTGAACTATGCAAATTCATTTAATTCCCAATAATCTATCACCTTGTTATTCCTCTTCTGTTCAGCTCTTATACTATCGTCATCAGTCAAATCAATATAGTCCACACCTTTCTTCTCCTCCCCTTCTGAGTTAGTAGTGGTATCACTTGCATCACCAGAACTTTTCTCATCCATTTCATCACTTGTTCTACCTTTACTGAAATATGATGATGACGTCCCAACAATACTTGTTTTGCCTTTGGCCTTTGCTGTTACCACAGAGGTTGAATAAAACTGACTTAATGTTTTTTTCTTTGTACTTGAGAATAGATTTTGAGCACCAGAATACGTCTGTGACTTTTCATTTTTTTGGCTGCTGTCTTCAACATCTGGAATGGATGGCAGATTTGGAATAGATTGTGAGCTTGTTCTGTTGTCTTCATTACAGTTCTCTTGGTTCGATTTATCTACATGACTATCCAGATCACCAAGTGAAGGTAGTTTTGGCGTGCTTAGACTCTTTTGTTGCAACACTTTCTCAGTCCCACTTTGGCTTTGATTAGCAAGGTCTTCACAAAAATCTTCCAATGAAGGATCAAGTGGACTTTGGTCTTGTGAGTCAATTTGAGAATTTTGTGGTGTACAAAATCTTGAAATACCAAACTGGCTATAAGATATAGCATCTGCATCCATGCTATACAGATCACTGGTTTGTGACATAGAAACAGAGTTGCTGTATTGAGATTCCCCTTCTTGAGAATCTCCATCTTTGTTGAAAGACAACTGATCAGAAAAGTCACTGATTTGAGAATACTGTTGGCTGTTCAATTTATCACTTTCTTCAGTCTCTTCACTTTCTTGTGTCCTTGATTGCTCATTTGTTCCCTCGTTAGAACTCTCATCTCTTTTCAGCTTTAACCTTTGACCTGGTTTAGAGTATGTTCTCTTAAACATGTCCAAGTTAACATATTTCTTCTTTTTCTCCTTTTCTGATTTCCTACCCCAACTGAAAGCACCTCTACTTTTAGGGGTAGCTGTACTAGATTGACTAGATGGTTGGGAGTTCAAAGCCTTTTTCTCTGACAGTGTTTCCTCATTTTCTCCTATGATTTCATTGTCCTGCATGTTTTCATCTTCCTGTTCCTGTTTTACATAAAACATGATTCCCTCTTTTGGTTCTTTCTTTATCCCGGAAGACAAATCAATAGTTTCAACTGTTTCTTTGATCCTTGCGCTGGTCATAGTAACCGAGCCCTCTCTTCGGAAGGACTGTAACCTGTCCAGAGTTGATAACTTGGCACTTTTTGATGATTCTGCATCACCCCATGCCCATTCAGATTTCACCAGTTCCTCATCGCCTGAAGACTCTCCTTCATTGTCAGAAATTCCTGCATCAGAACCTTCATTATGAAGGTTGTCATCATGTTCATCGATTAGTGCCTCACTTTCAGTCCCTTCATCTTCTTCATTTTGTGCTGGAGGTGAAAAGAATCTGTTGAAGAATGTATACGAGTAAATGTTAAGTTGACTGATTCAACGAATATCTATATCCTTAAAGCATAATTAAAGGCATAAAATTTACACCCCAAAATTTGCCTTTTGCAATACAACTTTAAAAGTGTGGTGCAAAATAGCGATACCACATTGTACTGACTTTATGCATTGATTGTCTGAGACTGCACTTCAAAAATTATTGCTCTGCATCATATGTGACACGATCTGGTCCGTGGGGGCCAAAGGCGGCAAATTTGAAACTGAGATAAAGGTAAGGTAAAAATATGGAGTAAAAAAACAATAAAATACAGAAGAAAATAGGCATCAAAAAACTTCAAAACTTTAGAACCAAGTATGCTAGACCTTTGGTGTTTTCAGTAACTGATAGCCTATTGTATGTATAATGTAATAATTACAGTAACTCAATTGTCAAAAATGCCTCCTTTGGAACCCATGGACCAGATCGTGTCGCATATTAAATTGCACCACAACTTTCAAAATGGGGTGCAAAAGTACACCCGAGGTAAAAAAATATTTCAAAGACTGCCTTCGAATATAAAAGAAATCATGTTATAACCTACATGTAGGGATGATGAGTGCACAAATTTGTACCCATGGCAATAAAGGCAGTCAATGCATTTTAAGGCGCACGAGTGCGATCGCGCGCATAGAGCCCACCTTAAATCACTTTACCGAGTGCGATTTATAGCGCACCTTGTCACCTGAAGGAGTTTCCAAAGTTGCAGCGGTTCCCGAAAGTGATTTGCATAAAATAAATCGATGTCATGGCCTTTACAAAAGTGACGACCCAAACAATATCTTTTCTACTCGCTGATTGGCCGTTTTCGACAATTTAATATGTAAATTAGCTGACCTTTCTTGTGAGGTCACGCTACCGAAATATGATAACGTGCTGTTCATGTCACAACAAAGCCGTGACATGCCATTGCCCACCGTAGTAAATGAGGTAATGTTTACGCATTCAACTGAACTGTATAATTATTTAGAAGCTGAACAAGGCTGCACATGACCTACACACGTGCGATCTGTCAGCGTTGAGTGTAGCGCTATGATAAAATTGTACTGAGGTTTGCCGATAGAAATATCAGTTTATACTACTCATCATGGATTCATGGCGGACAAAAAGAACAAATGGGTCCAGTATAAGACATGGAAAACCTACAAGCTTAATGATGTAATGGGGTTTGAGTAAGCCCATCCCACGAACGAACTACCCCGCTGTACGAAGTTAGAAAAAAAGGAGCCAGTTAGCACGCCAGGCACCACTAAGCATGCAAAGTGCATAGCATCGGACTTTTGGTGATCCCCGTTATCTTATTTTACCTTGTCAGACAGGAGCGCGCTGCTCATTAAATATTCATGAACCCAACACGTCACAAACACGTGGTCTTATTCGGCCGATCAGAATCATTGCAAATTAACCCGGCATAGTTTTATGAATGAATTTTTGACCTTACTGGGCTCAGGCATATGCATATTCATATATATTCAAGATGGCTGCTGGGTCCTGGCAAAGACGGAATGAAAATCAATGGTTCCGTTCGGAAAATATTGCCGTTTGAAAATTGACTTTTTTCTGGCGTCAAAATTTCGATGACTGAAGACACTCAAATTTCATTTATCTGTAATTTTGGTTATAATTTTTGTTGGACATGGTATATTTTTCTGACTTTGCTGGAAGCTTATTTCAAGTGGTCGTGGTGGATTTTACTGCGGAGGATCCAGTTTTTCAACGGAGACGGACAATATGCACGAGGTGTTTCTTACCAAATTTTACAAACATTTCACCGATCCTACGCACACGATTCGTCAGTTCTGTGCACGTGATGTCATGCAGTGGGTGCGTGGGGCAGTGCTAGGAAATTTGCATAATTTTAACTTGGTAAGAAGTTTGATTGCCCACCTATACATTGTAGTCCCACATTCAACACCAATGCTTCTTATCTGAATATCAAGTGCAATAATTCAAATAGCCCACCTAAACTTCTTACCGAGTGCAAATGATAGCACACCTAAAATCCTTACCGAGTGCAATTAACAGCACACCTGTAGCTCGCCTGACTATTTCCAGGAGTGCGATTTATAGCACACCTGCTTTTTTCAAAATTCATTGACTGTAAAGGGAAATGCAACCGTATTGATTTACCAGCTTTAACCCTCAAGATGACAAAAGGCTGGCGGTTCTCTATTACCAACCGTGGCCTGAGTGGATCAGATTGTGTCACATGACCTGATTTCCTCACTTCTATTTATCTACCCCAGTGCTTCCAATGCCAAAAAATGTTACCTGCTAGCAACCATATCAGCCTCTTTCAGATGAGCTTTCCTGTCCCAAGTCTTTCTCCCTTTCACAGCAAAAATATTTTTCCGTCTCAGTGGTGGTTTATGGGGGCTCTTAGCTTTCTCCAGTAGCTTATCTGCAGCTATTTGTTGAGATGTCTTTGTCTTGCAGGGTGAGGGTGTTTCTGGGATTGCAGCTGGTAGTAGTGGTTCCAATTGTTTACGTTTAGCAGCAGGTCCTGTTGCATACATAGAGGCTAGGTCATTGTCAGTTGGTAGTTCATCAAGAAGATCCTCTGTAGGGCAAAAGATAGACGACTTACAATGAAAGACAGGGATAAAAAGAATTTATCGCGTCTGATGTCACTGTCAATTACGATCCTTGATTGGTTTACACAGGTTAAATAGCACGTAAAAGGAAGGCCGATTTATCTGGTGCCGATCGGAGAAAAGGAATAGCAGAAAATGGCGAAAAATTACGTACTTTTACAAGGCAAAAAGGAACTAGGCATTGTTGACATGGTGCCTTCGCGAAAGAAAGTTTCCTACTAAACCTAACTTTTGAGATGGTTTGTATGTTTGAAGGTGCAAAATTAACAATAAGGCACCTGGTTATACTGCCACGTTCAGCAAGTCATCATCACGACACTTGTAAACAAACCGTGCTCGAGTTTGATTGACAGATGACATCAGACGCGATAAATTCTTTTTATCTCTGTTTTTCATTATAACTTATACCTATCTTGATCTTTATATCATATGTGGTGTGAGATTCTGTAAAACCCATGTGGAGCCACTGGAGGAGTAGCTTTTAAATAATTTTGTCCCTTTGCCTGAATACACAGGATTATTTTCTTGGGGTGTGGAATTTCCAAATTGTGGAACATTCATGCACCAAAAATTTTGTGCATGAAACAAATGGATTTCACCCCTCTAAAATTGGGGGATACATGAAAAGTGGTCCCTTTGTTAAATTTTCTAATTTGGATATTCTTTGACATTGGGCAATTTCAGTTGAAAGCCATACACCTCCTATGGAAGACATGACCTTAATCCACACAGAGGGTGTTGATTTCAAATAGTGTCACACATTCAGGTAACCCTATTTAAATGATTGATTGTTGCTGTTGGCAACTCTTGAATGCAAAAGACAAATATTTTGTGTCATCACCAATATTTATAATAAAAATTTGTGATTTTGATATACCCTATAAGCACATAAGCTACTTTACCTTCTCTTGGCCTTTTACATGGTTTAATTTTCAGAGTAACTTCTTTCCCTTTTGTGTGGTGCCTTTCAACTTCTTTCAGATCTTCATCCATCAGATCGGGTCCAATTCTGTAGTCTTTATGCCAGATACTCAGCTTGTGTCGGGGAAGCCCTCTATCATATTTCTGGATAAAGAATACAGGAATACAGAAACAATTTTTCTTCAGTCCATTTCTGGCTCTTATGCATGTCATGTTCTGGCTGGCATGTTCTGTTGTTAGCTTAAAACAAAAGTATTCAACATAATGTGAGGGTCAACAGCAAAATGCCCTATATGTTGTTTTGACACCACATGACCTGACCGCAAGAGATACACATACACATCCCTGAGTGGATCCTGCTATATAAAAAATGGTCAGTTGGCATGCAATCTCCACCTAAATAAATGTACACTACCTGACTGCAGACACACTTGTTCAAACTGTGGATGTTTTGTGTTACCCTCAAGGGTGACAAAGTGTAAAAGCATATTTATGTTATCCGCAATCCATTTAAGCTATGAAAAAAAGAGGACTGTCTCCCCCTACAGGTATTTCCTCATTCCTCAAAATCTGGTGTATGTCCTCACTCCTCATTAAACATCATACATACATACATCAAAACAGAATTCATGTTTTTCAATGCAATATAACATTTCTATTTTTTAATATTACCAATATGTTTGATTACTCTTGTATTTTGTGATCAACCTTTTGACATTTTCATCTATTTCTACACATGAGGTTTTTGATACTGCACAAAGGAGGTTCGGCCTACCTAGAAATTATGTGATATATTTTGTCTCTCTTCAGTGCCTCAAACCAGCAAAATACACACTTCCTCTTCAAAGTCCCCACCTTAAATACAAGTAACCTACCTTTGTTCTCTCTGGCTCAAAGTCATAGATTTTCTGCAAGGTGTTGATATCCATGTTACCTAGTGCAACTTGATATGCCTGATAGTCACCAAGGTATCTAAAACACAACTTGTTAAAGAAACTGTTCATTAAACTTGTCAGAACTTGTCATAAAGTTAAACACTTGGAACCCTGCCAACAGGGTGACAACTACTCACCAAAAATTACATTTTAAGTCAAGTCATTTGGACAAACTTTTATTAGCTTGAGTCTTGCCAAGCCATTCTACAAATTCAGTGAATAATTGCTAAAGTTGAACAAAATTCCTATGATTTAATCATTACATTCTTACATAGCTCAAGGCTTATTGCTAAAGCCACAATTTCTCCGTGATACGGAAAAAATCACGGAATTGGGGGTTTGCTCACGGAAATTTGAAAATGCCACAAAATAGTGAAAAACTGTGTAAAATGTCTAACTTTTGTGTTGATTGGCAAAAGAAAACAAAGAAAAGTGATTATGTAGCAGTTATCAACCATTAAACAATCCATTCTAGCATTTAGTCCAGGCCTACGATGCAAGATTCTGGCCGATACAGCTATCGGAAGTACACACAAAACAATTGACAATGCTTAATTTTAATGGGGATGTTGAGGGAAGACTACAGTAAAAAGGTACATATAATTATATAAGACAAATTACACTTTTAAAAACATGCTTGTAATCACTTTTCAGTGCTTTACAATGTAAAACGGAAAATCACGGAATCGTCCAATTTGTAACACGGAATTTAAATTTTGTAACACGGAAAAATTGTGGCTTTACTTATTGCTGTGAAAAATGTAACAACCATGAATCAGGCCATGAGTAACGTGCAAACATACGAGTATTATAGCTCGATGATCATTTAAAGGATACTTCCCAGCATACTCCATATCCTTTGGATCTGTTCCTTCTGGATACGGACTTAATGGAACTAGTTTCCGTCTCCTGGGGTCAAAAGACAGCTGGTGGAGGAAAGTGTTGTTAGCTTTATGAAAACCTTCTATATACTCTGCTGGAACCGACTGCTTCAGCTTAATAGTACCTGGCATTCTCTTCAACACCTGGATAAAGAAAACACATTATATTGTGTGAAAAGTAAAGTCATTTACAGGCCTTCATTTTTGAAAATTACAGGAGCTCTGTTAATCACTCTCCTGAGTTCAGGTGCTCAACAAGGAGTTCAATCTTTTAATATCTGTATAAAAACATAGGGTTTTAAAGTAGAGAGGAGCTCAGTAAATCATACTTCTGAAATGTTGTTAAGGAGAGCTGTAGGAGCTCTGGTGCAATTGAGCTCCTTAAAAATGAAGGTCTGCATTTATCTATACTTTGTTCAGCCTCTCATTGATGAAAATGTATTCATTATTGTTAATGCACCTGTCAATAAAAGCTTACTTTCATGTAAATTTACACATTATGCAAAGCGGACTTAGCGTAGATGATGCGCCCATGTAACAAAGGAGGGAGGCAGGTTGCTCCACTCTCCTGTCGTCCTTGGGGAAAATTTGTTAAAAGCATCAGTCCTGGTCTGATAGCTTTGGTACTGGTTGTCATGTCCTCTTTTGGTCTGCTCAGTCTTTGGGGTGATGTACTTTGCCCATAGCGCCATTTAGGATATGTGAAATCGGGAGATTCTGTTCCTTCTGCCATGTTCTTGGAGTGATAGCCAGTCTTTTGAATGATTCCAATGTTACCTCCAATTTAATATTTTTCAGTTTTTATATTTTACCTTCAGAAGTTTGTCTGCTTATGCCCCCATTGCAACTTACCTGGGATATATCAGGGTTGGTTGCTATATGAAACAATTTCCTTGCTTTGCCCAGACCGATTCCCGGTAGAGATGGTAGATAATCACAGCCAGCTACAATGCACATGTAGCGGAACTTATCCATTGTGTATTTGGTACCAATCTTCATTGCTTGATTAAGCTTGGATGATTCTATTTCTAGACCATTTCCATTAAGGTCCAATTTTACAATTACCTGGAAAAAAAATCACATAGTTTTAATTTGAGAATAAAAGTTAGAGAAGTGATAATAGAGTACCAATAGAGTACAATAGTTATGCAATAGATGTTTGTAATTCAGGGCTCACCTACAAGTATTTGTACACCTGATAATATCCAAATACTTGAAGTACATTCTTGATTTGCTTAAAGTATATTATGATTAGAAATGGTTTTATGATTTACTTTTTTCATGTTTTCATCTAGAAGTTGTGTTTAGAATTGGTCATATAACTCAGCTGCTGTTTCATAGAAGTTTCACTGCATTAACTGAGAAGAATTTTCCTGAAAATGAACCAATTAGTAACTGGTGGAAAATGACCATACAAATTCCCCAAATGCAGGTTTCATTTTCTGGCCTCTGGTATAACAATGGCCCCCTTTACTAGGTTAATTTTGTTTTTTGTAAAAATGGGTTATTTTTTCAAATTATTCGAAAAAAATTTCACCTGAGCTAGAGCACAAGTTTTTGAAATTTTGTAAACAAATTTCTGAAATTGTTTTAAATTTAGCTAATAAATCTGGACTTAATTATAACAATTGGTCCAATTTTCTTAGAAAATTAGTGTAAATATAGGTCAACTTTTGGATTCTTGGAGGCATATCCCATCCCAACCCAAACTTGAGTACCCTCACAGGACAATTAGATCAGTATTCAGACTGTCAGCCTTTTCTGCGGGATCCGCCATCTTGTGGGTACTGCCGTTCTGCATGTCATGCGTTGGACATTACACCCCCGATTACACGGAAGTCGCAGTGCATGACGCACCTCTTCAGTCAAGCGACAACGCAGTGATCTTAGCAATAAGGCACTTTGTACCCACAAGATGGCGGCGTTGACGTCACAATAACTACCTCTATATTGAGCAGTAAGCTCTTTTTGATTTGCAGAAATGACTCATTTTCTAAATACTAGTAGATAATTTTTTATTGTAAATTTAACACAGGAAAATGAAGACAATAATTAAATTTACCCCCTCGCTTTCAGTGAAATTTGCCAGTTACCATGGTACAGTCTTAAAGAAACTTACCCTCTTACATCCAAATGCTACGAGATCTGAATCTTCTGTAATAACAGCCTGTACTATGCCAGTCTTATGCAGATATGCTAATTGTGCATCTGCTTCATATGGTGCTACAATACAATCGACATCAAGAGAACGTGCTGCCTGCAAATGCAAAATTCAATCAACTTTCATAAGAAATTTGGGGAAAAAAATTAGTTTACTTCAACTTCAAGCAATGGAAATACCAGGATGGCAGACTCAAGCCTGGACATTCCAAGGGTGGTACAGCCCTGTGATTGAAACATTTGCTGCAACTGATTCTTTAAGGGGGTACTACACCCCTTAATAAATTTGTGTCTATTTTTGCATTTTTATCAAAAGCTTATAACACACTGGTAACAAAAGTTATGTATATATTATAGGGGCAAGGAATCCAATTACTACACTGGAATTTCTGTGACCCAAGACAAGCGGTTCGTTATTTATGATAAGAAATAAGGTACCACTAGGATGTACCTCATTTTCTATCATATTCAAATTTCAGTGTAGTAATTGGATCCCTTGCCCCAATAATATACATAACTTTTGTTACCAGTGTATTATTATTTTTTGAGAAAAATGTAAAAATAGTCACAAATTTACAACAGGGGTGTAGTACCCCCTTAAACCTTTTATTTTTCATTGTCCTAGTATTACTGTCTTTGACATAATAAATCTATGACAACTCTGAGATGAGTTGATTCAACTAACTGTTTTAACTCTTCATCATGCAAAAAGTACATTGGGTCATACCAGTTGAAATACATACACCCCCTATGGAAGACATGGCCTTAAATGCCTATACAGGGGTGTAGATTTCAAATGAAGATACCCATTCAGGTAACCCCATTTGAAATTACACTCCTGTGCGGAAGATTAAGGTCATATCTTCAATAGGGGGTGTTTGGAATTCAACTGGATAGCCATTTCAAGGGGTGCATAAACAGATGCAAATTCAGAAAGTTTATGGCACTAATTAGGGATGGGCACTAATAAGGTGAAATATCCTGCCTGGAGCTTTGGCTCTAATATGGCTTGAAAAAATCAAGTTATCATATCATATGCAGAATACTCCTGTTCTTTCTTTCTTATACATGTTTGTTCTTACCTTCATTACATTCAGTGCCATTTGAGGTGTGACATTTACACATTTGTTAAAGCAATCTCTGGCCTCGCTCACTTTCCCCTCTCGTAAGAATTGACGTCCCTTCTTATTATACAACTCACGTCTCCTGTAAATGTTATAATGTAGGACAAAATATTTCAAAGATGAAGTAGTTGCAGTTTTAATGTTACACAAATTTAATTTTATGATCATTGGTCATATTTGTAATACTCTGAGCTAAACAAATGTGATCAAATAAGTAGTGTCTTATTCATGGGATTTGAACAATGTGTTACAACATCAGACATTAATTTTCATTCCTACTGTAAAATAAACTTTGATACCTGTTTTTCCACTTGTCAACAACGGTATACAATTAAGCACTTACAGTTACATGACACCCTTTGATTATTTGAGACATACATCAAATAAAGCACACATCCTGCATGACATTCTTGATTGTAGAACCTATAGTCTGTGATCAAACTGATGTTTGTAATGCCATGTTGGATTTTGCAGCAGCAGATTTGAATTGTGTGCGCTAACCTAATTTACACACGCATAGAAGGGCAATTTGTCCTTGTTGGCACAACACAACCGCGTCAATGCATTGATTTGCATCTGTCACTGTTAAATCCAACATGGTCTTACTCTCAACTATATTCTGTACATACATGTCTACATGCATCTTTGCCAAGTTTAAACTTATAATTCTTGCAATGCTCTTACTCTCTTCTGCTTTTTTCCACATGTTTTTTAGCAGGCAGTGTACATCCATCAAACACCAGGATTGGTCTGACTCCCATGGATCTCAGCATGTTGACATACTTCAAGCAGTATCGCACATACCTATGGAAGAAAATAACTTAATCGTTAATTAAACAATAGTTCTTAAAAATTTTGCACTTCTCGAAATAGGTGCACACTACTTCAATAAAATACCTTTTGTAATCAAACTAAAATAAGTGGTGTATTTTTGCTCTTTATATAGATCATCAGGCAAATTGCTATCTGAAACAATTTGCATTCTTGCATTTTGTAAATTGCATCTAATCTCACTTTATAACTAACTCTTGGAGCCTGTTTATGTTCTTGTGTGATAGTCTTTCATTAACTGTTGTTGTATTTAATGGGTTCTAGGGTTTCAATATTAAATGGATGGTCAATGCTTGCCTAATTGCCTTATGTCCATCCCCTCCAGTCATCTATATCTTTGTGGTGTGTGATTTCGATGTATTTTGCTTGCTTTTTATTAAATGGAAATAAAGATTCAATTCAAGTCCTGAAACACTTCCGACTGAACTCTGTATTGTAACTTACATATCCGTTGGTTCTCCTTTAGCCAACTGCAATGAGCAGGCAAAAGCACCTTTATGAAGCCAACAGTAGGTATCCACAGCCACTGCATAGCCACTGTATTTACGCATATTCACAGGCTGCGTTGCCTCCTTGACAAATGGAAGTAGACCCTGGATACCCATGGCAATATACCAGGGCTGCCACTAGTTGGGTCTGTTTCTCAATGGTGAGTTGGAAGGCAAATGATTTCATCTGTTTTCATCCAATCATATGTATCAAACTGAAAAAAAAAACAGAGAAAAGTTTTCACAATCAATTAAGGATGCGAGCGTTTACACAGATCAGCGTTGGCTGGTTAAAACCGCCCTGGTTTAAACCCTGTGGTGACCTACTTTTTTATTTGTTTTTAAATGTCAACCAGTACATCCGGTGACTTGCAGTAAATTATGTTTTGGAATGATGCACATTATTTTAAACTTTTATTGCAATTTGCATCATGTTTTTGTAGAGCTTTAAACTTTTTACAAGCTACTCAATACTCATTGGTATTTCATTTGAAAACTTGAAAACATTTGACTGTTTAAAACTTTATATTAAAATAATTTACACCTGGTGCTGCCACTATATACAACTTTTTGGGAAAATGTTCTCTAACATTCTAAATACTTTAATGTTTGTTGGAAATTATCTCAAAATTATAAGAACAATTTAAGTGCATCTATGATTTCTTTAGGGAAATTTTTGGGTGGGAGAATTTTTTTCTTCCAAATTCCATACATATGGCATGGACAAGGGATAACGCTACACAGTGGTGTAGCATCACATGCCCCCCCACCCATCGATTTAAAAATTGAGAAAATCCCATGAAGGAAAATGAGGGGTCAACCATGTCTGTAGGTAAAAAATTATCAAAGTTAAGGGCAAATGTCTGTTTTCAAATTCTGCATTTTTCTGCAGCCATCTCAACTTTGAGATGAAGGGAGCCCTCTATAATAAGCAATGTGAACATTGTATAATTTCATATTTTTATATCTTTGCTTCTTCCTGTATTTTAAATTAATAAGTGTGTTGTATGTATAAAAGTTCCACACAATTGGCTGTTTTTTCCCTGCACAATTTGCTATAAATTTTGTTTCGTCAGAATCTGCGCAATTTGCAATTTTTGTCCTTGGTTATGGCAGTAATTATAAGGCCGAGTAAAAAAATAAACAAGTTTAGCATCCCCGCCCTCCTCCTTTTTTGGAGATTTTTAAAATTTCTTTTTATTTTGTACATTTTTATAAATTTATAACTTCTTCTCAAATTGTTTGAGAAATTGAAATTTTGTATACAGCCTTGCAAATGTATAAGACACATTTCAGAAGAGTTTTGTGATCACAGGAGGGGCCTACCTTCCAAAACAACAAAATAAAAAGTGCCTCTTCCTCATTTTCGAATATCATTCACAACGCCGAATACACAAAAAAAAGGTGTTAAATATGGGAAATATAGTAGGTGCTATCGATTGTCGTATATATCATATTATCGTCGACATGACCCTAAATCTGATATGTCAAAATAAACTATCCCTTTTCGACACTTTCAGGGATGAAAGTGGCCTGAAGAGACTTGGCAGGAAAAGCCTGAAAAGGCGCGTAAATTTGGGCTATAAAGCCTCAAAACGGGCTGAAAATAAATGAAACTGCGGACATTTGGAGTACTAAAAGGCCTGAAATCAGGCAATTGCCTGAAAACTGACATCCCTGCACTTTTAATATGACACATATCAAAAAGTTAAAAAAAGAGAGAAATTTCCATGCTGTTTTGTCCAAATAAGCTTACCATATGATCATGTTTTCAGCGGAAAGTTGAAAATTACCTCCCAAACCCGGAACTAAAACGAACCAGCTAATGTTATAGATCTCATTACGAGTGTTGTATTTTTTTCCCTGACGAAGTGTTGAAACTTGAATTAGAAATCATGTGTCGTGTGTGCAATAATTATGTGTACCCCTCGGGTGGTGAATTCTCAAAGTGGTCTTCCAAAAATCGCTTGCCCCCCCTTTTGACGTGCCAAAAAAACCTTTTCCCCCTTTTGACGCCCCAAAAATCTTTGCCCCCCCTTTACACACTAAGATTTTGGGGAACCTGAATTTAAAACCTTAAATTGTCTTATCATATAATGTGAGTGCAGTGAGCAGGAAATTTTGCATATTTGAATGTGTTCCTAATTTTTCCTCATATTGAAATTCCCTTACACAGGAAGGCGTGCGCCATCCTGCAGCTTTCCTGTGCTAGCCTTCTTTTGTTAAAATCCTGGGCAGGGTGTATCACTGATGCATATAATCCATCCGTTTTATGACCGAGCTTTCCTGAGGCGCGCGCTTAGCGAGAGGAATCCTGCCTTCTTTCTTTCCCCTTTCGACCTGCCGAAAATCGCATGACCCCCCTTTTGACCTATCAAAAAATATTTGCATCCCCCATTTTGGCCTGCCAAAAAATCTTTGCCCCCCTATTATTCACCACTCTAGGGGGTACAGATAATTATTGCACCACTACTAACAGCTCTAGACTATGAGCAGTTTTGTCCAAAAAAAATCCCCTCCTCCTTCCCTTTTTTCAAAACACCAGGATGCTAAAACATGTTTTTATTTTTACCTTGGCGTAACATGGACTTTTAAAAATAATATTTGGATTTTGATGTATTTGGATCTTGGATGATATAATGGAGGTGTGACTGAGAGGTCTTATTTTTGGAGTTGGAGTCACTACGTTGCTCAAGAAGTCTAGCCAAGAATTTGCTCACCGATAGCTTCACATTCTAGACTAGAGACCATTGCATTAAAAATCTAGTCGGATTCGCTGATGCATGACACAGTGTAATTTAAAAGCAATGGAAGTTCAGAAGTAAACACAACCGATCACGACAGGCAATTGCATCAAAAATGTCGCTAAAATTACACTTCAGCAAAATTTTAAACTGTCCAAAATAGGCAAATCCTGCTCAACAGATACAGTTGACTCATTGAAATAACTTTCATCGAAATTTCAACATTAACAGAATAAAAAACCTCCGGTGCAAAAAATTGCACCGCTGGGCGCTGTCCGAACGAAAAACGATAGTAACGCACTCTAGCATCGAATGCGTAATTATCATGTGCAAATTCGAAGCTAGAGTTCTCGAGTAAGTCCTACGTCGCAACATTCAGCTAGCATGGCTAGAGCAGACTTGAAAGCCGAATTTGTAATGGTGGATGCAGGCAGGCTGTTCCACTCTCTGGTCGTCCGTGGGTAAAATGAATTGATGAAAGCTTTGGTGTTGGTCTGGTAAATTTGGTATTGGTTGTCGTGTCCTCTTCTGGTCCGTTCTGTCTTTGGAGCGATGTATTTATTTGGTGTAGTCAATGTACATGATGCCATTCAGGCCCGGCATTCAGGATCTTATGAAAGCAGGAGATTCTATTTCTAAAGTTCTGCGAAGTTCTTGACTGGCAGCCAGTCTAAAGATTTTTTAATGCGGTAACACTTGCCATTGTTGTGTCTTTCCCGTTAGTACTGCTACTGGTAGGCATATTAGGCCAAAATTTCAAGTTCCTGGTTTGTTTGAATATTTTACATCACATTGAAGAGGTTATTTTTAGGAACAATTATCTAAAAAAAGTATTAACATTGGGCAAATGGTTCAAATTTTTGAATATTTAATTTTTGAGTTATATCCATTCCTGAAATATCTCTATAGTAGTATTTTCCTGTACAAGCATGACACCATACACACCATAATTTGATTTTGAGCACCATGTGAGTGCTGTTACATGAGGAGTTAAGGTGGTTCGAAAGGCAAGGTTTAGGGAAATCATGAATTCCAACATTTTTGCAAATATCTCCAAAACCTTTCATGATACAATCTCAAGTGAGTTTGTGCTTATGTAGGGATATGGTGGCCATGTTATGAAGGTAATAAAACCGTTGCCATGGTAACCAAGCAGTCGCTATTGGCTTCTGACCAATCACATTCAAAGTTGGTTTTTCCTGTTTTTTCGCAAATCACTTCATTTTTCCCAATAGAAGTATACTCACATGTTGAGTCATGTTCCTGCACACCTCCACTGATTTTCCCCCCAAAAGTTTGTAAGTAATATGGAATTTTTGGCCAAAAAACGAAAATTTCGCTTTGACCCCCCCTCCACTGGGATTTTTTTTACGGGAAAATCAGTGGAGGTGTGCAGGAACATGACTCAACATGTGAGTATACTTCTATTGGGAAAAATGAAGTGATTTATAAAAACAGGAAAAACCAACTTTGAATGTGATTGGTCAGAAGCCAATAGCGACTGCTTGGTTACCATGGCAACGGTTTTATTACCTTCATAACATGGCCAACATATCCCTACATAAGCACAAACTCACTTGAGATTGTATCATGAAAGGTTTTTGAGATATTTGCAAAAATGTTGGAATTCATGATTTCCCTAAACCTTGCCTTTCAAACCACCTTAAACATGGGGACTGCAGTGGGTGTGTTTAACTACATTGCAGGGTATGTAAAAACAAACAAAAATGGAGATGGTCCTGGAAGATTTTATAACTGTAACTTTCCAGAAATATAGTGAAAATATCAGAAATGTATCACAAATACTGGACTTTCTCAAGATCAGTTATAAATGTTTTTGACGGTGTACGGATCCCACGCTGCGGATGCGTACCGTAGAATGGGGTGAATAGGCACAGTTTTGGCACTCTCTAGATTGTAGTTTTTTTCCTGTAGCCCCATGAACCAAACTTTTGAGAGCATATTATGTCCACCCATGATGATCCACCATTTAAAAAAATTGAATATACATGTATGTGGGGGTACATGCATATTTTTTTGATAAAAGTTTGGCGTCCCTATTGACCCCTGACTTCGGGGTCAATAGGGACAGCACTGGTCTTGATGAGGAAAGTACAACTTTGAAGGAGTGTGCACGCATTTTTACACCTGCATGGAGGAAAAGGGACACTGAGTGAGTTTTAAAAAACAATAGAAACATGTCAGGGTAATTCATACCAACATAATTTCTATAACTGATTAAAATCTGATTTCTTGATAACGTTGATCAGGCTCGTCAGAACAAGAAGAGGTGGGGTAGGATGTGGTGGGGTAAAGGTGGTTGGGGTAGGGTTCTGGGTGGTAGGGAAGTAGGTGTGTAGGGTAGGGTGTTGGGGTAGTGGGATCAGGGTGGTGGGGTATAAGAAAAGGTATCATGGTGGTGGAGGTACTGGGATAGGGGTGATGGTGGTGGAGCAGTGGATAGGGTGGTGGGATACGGGATAGGGTGGTGGGGTAGATGGGTGCCTGGGTGGGGTAGGATGGTGGAGTGCTGGGTTAGGGTGTGGGGTAGTGAGTTCTGACAGTGGCATGATAGTATTAGGGGTGGATGAGGGTGGTAGCCTGGGTAGGGTAGTGGGGTAGGGTGATGGGGATCGTGGGTTTAGTGAGGCTAGTGGGGTCAGGGTGTGGTATAGTGATTTAAGGGTGGTAGTGATAGGGTTAAGGTGGTGGGGTAGGTTCATGAGGGTAGTGGAGTAAGGGTGGAACAGGGTAATGCATGTAACTTTGGCTCTGTGCATGTAGAATATTGCCTATGCATGCAAAAGTTTGTGTTATTCAGCCCATTTTGAGGAAAAAATCAAAGTTGTGCATGTAACTTTTATTTTCTAAATCGAACCCTGCAGGGTAGGGTGGTAGGGTGGGGTGTGGTGGGGTAAGGGTGGTTGTGGCATGGGTGTCCATATTCCCCCATATTATGTGACATTTACCTGAAAAATGTTTGTAAAAAAATTGTTATAAAAATTCCTGTTAGAATAACTAAATAATCTTTTAGAGACAGTTGTAGGACCAAACATGATCTTGTATATCAGCTCCAGCATATTTAAATGAACTTGCATATCATGAACAATACAACACTGATGAACTGTTTTTTGTTATTAATTGTTATAATATGTTTGTATCATTGTACATTGGTTGATTTTTGCAAAGCGCCATGAGCGTCTCATGACGGATACCGGCGCTTTATTAAGTGTACATTATTACTAACAGGCTAAGTCCTGGTGAATTTCCAGCTCATTTTCTAAATAAAAATATAACCGTGGGAGCAGGAAAGTTTTGACCACCCCATTTTTTAGAACTTTTTTTAGATAATTTTATTTTGGACACCCTGTATCCTAAACGTATTCTTTCACATCTGCTGAACCATTTTCTAAACACTGTTTGATTGCTCTTTCAATCTGTGGAAATTAAAAAAAATAAGTGTTAACCAAATGTGAAAAAAAATAGATTTCAAAAACTTTTCTCATTTTTGTCCCTATTCACCCCTGCGTCCCTATTCACCCCATTCTACGGTAATCCAAGTATGGGCAGACAAGAGAAGTGTAGAGTTTTTCTAGACTCGCTCAAGTCAAGTCAAGAAAAACTTTATTAATCCACAAGGGAAATTACAGTTTGTACCGGGCAAGTACCGGACATTTTTCAACACGGAGATTACTACAAATTCGTCCAAAGGTAAGCAAAGGGTTGGGGATCGCATTTTTAACTTTGACTAAACTGTTGTGGAGTTAAGGGCCGCTATAGGTATACATGTATAGGGCCTACCGCCGTTCTTCGGAACGGCGGTAGGCCTACAGGGGTAGCGTTTTAAGGGGTCTTGGGGTCCAGGACTCCTTGATTTGGCAGGTCCCCGTGATTTGGGACCCCTTAATTTTGTACGCCTGTGTAGAATTAGATGCCTGGACCCCTTTATTTGCCAATTTGGACCCTTGGACTTAGCAGGTCACCACTAACCCTGTAGGCCTAGATACTAGAGCATGGCAATAATTCTTCAGCGAATGTTGTCGGTTTTCACTCATTGTTCACAATGTGACATGCACAACAAATACAGCCCCCGAAATGGTCCACTTTTCGCGAAAGTTAAAAATGCGATCCCCAACCCTTTGCTTACCTTTGGACGAATTTGCAGTAAAATCCGCTAGCTCTGTGTTGAAAAATGTCCGGTACTTGCCCGGTACAAACATAGAAATGGCCACACCGCTTCAGTCCTGGCAATGAATATTTCTTGCGTAAATCCAATGGTTCCAACGTGGGCATCACGATGATAGTCTCCTACACAACCAGATTGTGTCGGCCTGACGTTCGTCAATCCTAATCGCTAAAGTGAGGACAGCGTGAGCTCTTACCTGCGTAAGAATCTGTTCGACAAAGGCGATTGTGAATAAGGATGATTGACAGCGCCGTATATTGGGCGGGGCCATTATGCCCATATTAGGTGCATATATTACGGCACAGGTTGCGCTGTCCACTGACCCTGACTGTTCGTCACGTAGACAGACCGTGACCTGGGTACATGTACAAAGCAGGGGATGCGACTGCGAGCCGCCATTTTGACACGTGGTATCTACTCTTCAGAAAGATTACTTTTGTTGACGTTTTATATCAAACAATTTTCGATAACGGATTTCTACTAGGATTTCAAATTTTTAATTTTATTAATGAAGGTACATGTAGTTTTGAGGAATAACACGGGATGTTTTGAGTTTTATTACAACTGGTGGTGTAGGAAGGTGAGTGAATTCGTGAATGAGGCCCAGTGCCGCATTATTACGCTGACTTTCGTGATTCGGCGAGGAGGGCGATTTCGACCTCCTGGTTTGTTTACAAACAGAGAGGTAGACAAAAACCGTTCCGCTTGTCCAAACACTCAAGTATCAGAAGGATGGTCCACAATAGCGTGATTCACGTAACCTGAATAGGGGATTAAAAAGCTGTCACGTAGAACCATGTGCTTTTATTGTCCAATTTGCCATCAAGATTTCATATGGAAACAGTTCAGACCCAGTACACGATCATGTCAGAAATTAATATTTTGTTCTGGGTCTGATTATTCGGACTAAATGAGGCCGGGGATTGAGGTTTTGTTGTTTCAACGATCCGATAGTAGGATACGAAACGTAGGCTAAAAATGTCTAATGACGCCATGTTTACATGAAAACATTATACTAAAATGCAGCAAACCTTTTACGAGCGCGACTACCGTGATGTTGCAAATTCGGCGCTAACAACGCGTACGGCGCACAGTTCATTCATAAATTTCCACTCAGCAACAATATATCGCCTTAGCAGCCAATCAGAGACAAGTGCGTGTAACGCAGTATATCGCTGATGTATCCTTACAATACTGGCGCTCGTCTAAGGTTTTCTGCATTTTAGTATAGCTGCTGCGAGGTCAGTGTCGTTGAATTCGTTACCTAAATTCCTTTCAGGATATTCTGATTTCACTTATTTATAATGTGTACGAATGTGCTCCATACAAACTCAAAAGTATGAATGCAAGGTGTTACTGCTGACAATAGAAACATTGTTGCAAAGTCATTAAAAACAGGTATGTACTAGAGACGTTCTTTCCCCGAAACGGGATACAGGCCAGTAACGCAGTCTGGGGCCGCTAAAAGTAGACCATTTCAGGGGCTGTATCAGGCCATGTCACATTTTGAACAATGAGTGAAAACCGACAACATTCGCTGGTGAATTATAGCGACGCTTTAGTATACCGCCGTTCACAGAAGAACGGCGGTATACAAGTATACCATACCTATTCTGTTTGGTTGTAGTTTTTGGTTTTGTCGACGTCGGATCGATTGTTGACAATGTAGGTATCCTAGGTGAATTCAAATTTGCCATCAAACTGCATCATTTTATATATCAAATTAAAGCCCTTGAGTAAACAAAGCCAAAACTGAAAACCTTTTTTTCATAGCACTTTCCGTAGCAAAGTTACATCTTGTCAAGCCTGACTTTCATCAAAAAGATTCATCTAGCAAAATTCCCCAAACGGCATTTCGGGGTGTTTCTAGATCTTAGTCTCATGGCGATAGCAGCTTTTTTAATGGAACTGCTATCAAATCCCTCTGAAATTCCAAATGCGGGTGACTTATCACCATAAAAATTATATATTTGGGTCAAGTGAAGTATAGAAAACATATTTATGTAGGTTTCTTTCTTCGGGCACAAGTTTTAAATTTCTATGTAAAAATGCATTGACATTGTCGGCGAATTTGGCTGTCTGACCAGCAAATGTGTTAAAAGGTTTGCCTGGGTTGTCCTAGACAATGAAAATGCTACCCGACAACATTTACCTCTAACTTGTATAAACTATAACACATGTGTGATGTAAAATTTTAATTTAAAAAAATGCATGATGAATGAACATTATTTCCTAAACAACATGCTAAAAATAAATACGGTATCATGGGTATTGTATTAAATTGTCATCATGAATTGTTATTTTCACTGGGCCAGAAAACTAAAATAGTTCTTCCTTTTTTCCAGCTTTCCTTTCATGCTTTGGTACTTGTTGCCCAACATTTACTTTGCTATACTTATCAAGATACCTAAACTTACCGTTTTTAAATTGAAATTGTCGCAGAATACTGTAATTTTGACAATATTTCGAATGAATTTTAGTGATCGAACAAAATAAACTTTCCCGCGGTTACGACTAGCAGCAAGTTGACGTGACCTATGACCGGCTAAAGACAGCACAAGATCCAATCCCCAAAGTCCAAAATTCTCTAAATTATTCTTTTATCTTTTCAATCGAAACTGTAGTGATATTTGTAAAAATCTTATTTATACTGCTATGAGTATTCAAAGTGATTCCAAAAAATGAAGTAAATTGTAAATTTTAAGGAAAAAGCAAAAATACCTTCCCATCATGCATTTCATTTTGCCAACAACATTTCCGGTTTACATTTCTTGCGAGACACATCGATATTTTTCTTCGTATTTTTCTCCCATTTAGCGGCTCTGTTTTCTTTACTTTTCGTATGAAAACAATACAGAATGGATCCTTCTTACAATCCTCAATATACTAAGCCTCCGACATCAACTTACGGTGGAAGTGCCGGTCTAGAGGCAGGGTTTGCAACGTCACCGTCACAAGATGAATTTGAGTTTGTATCTCCAACCACAACAGGTAAGCTTAACCTTACAGCTACAATTTTTACTATAGGCAAAATATCTAATTCTAGATCATGAGAGCTAACTTGAGTATGCACAGATATTTGTGTTAATCACTCGCTCATGGAATTTTAGAGGGATTTTGATAGCAGTTCCATTAAAAAAACCTAGTGCTGTAATCGATTGTCGTAAGTATCGATAGTCGGAAAATACATAGACTTCCGACATGTCGAAACACTCAATGTCAGTATCGATACACAAACGACATGGCACACATGCTTAGATTATCTCAAAATAGTAAAATTGCGGATTTGCAATACCACTTTCGTTTGTTTGATGCATGATCCATGTAGTTTTAGCTGTTAGGCTTCAATACACTTGTTGTTAACTTGTTTCTGGAACTTACTGATAATAAAATTGGTAAACTCAAATCCGTGTTTCAAACTGCGTGAGTATCGATAATAGTATCGACATGTCGGATGTTTGCCTCCCGACATATCGATACCCAGAAAGCTTATCGATTACAGCACTAAAAAAACCTGCTATCATAATGAGACAAAAGATCTAGAAACACCCCCGAAATGCCGTTTTGGGGAATTTTGCTAGCTGAATCTTTTTGACATTGTTTGATGAAAGTCAATCTTTGACAAGATGTAACTTTGCTACGGAAAGGGTTTTCAGTTTTGGCTTTGTTTACTCAAGGGCTTTAATTTGATATATAAAATGATGCAGTTTGATGGCAAATTTGAATTCACCTAGCATACCTATTTTGTTCATCATCATCATGTGTTGAGAATTGACCAATCACGGCCGGTTTTCGAATGGTCGTCGCTAGTATAGCAAAATATCTAATTGTGGATCATGTGAGGATTTGCTCGAGAACTCCAGCTTCAAATTTGCACACGATGATGCTAGAGTTATACCCTGAGTAAGGATAAACACTTGTGCTGAACATGAAATTGGTCACTTATCGCTCACTGTTCAAAATGTGACATCCACAATTACAGTCCCCGAAACGGTCTACTTTTTAGCCGACCTCATTTCCGAAACATTTAGTGATAGTTAAAAATGCGATCCCCAACCCTTTGGTTACCTTTGTACGAATTTGTAGAAATCTCCGTGGAGTCTCCGTGTCTGAAATTGCCCGGTACAAACATCGAAAATGTCGCATTTCTCAGTCCCGGTGATGATACTATATCCGCAACGCTGTTTTCATAATAATAGTCTATATCATTATCAAGTCTTTAAAAAAAACAATTATCCGTGTACACTGTCTTTGTATAGATAAGCTGGACATATCACACATGAAGTGTGATGTGTCCAGACTGGATATATTGTATAGAAAAATTATCAAATTTGTGTACATCGTGGAACATACTCTTTGCGTGGCTGTGCGTAGTAAGCAGTTGGACGCAGATAGCCTCGCTAATATGGACGCATAGAGTAGCGTTGTAGGCGTGTGTACTATGTCTAGTTAGCATGATTAGTCGCGGAGTAACAAGCGTAGTTGAATGTTCCACGATGTACACGCATTTAATATTTTTTCTATAGTCTCCCTTTTGTAAGAAGTTGCATTTTGGGTCAAAATTGACTTTTTTCCCCAAAATGCCCCTTCTTGACCCATTTTTTTGACCAAAATGATGATTTTTGCCAAGGCATATCTTACAATGTACACAAAAAATATTAAAAAGTGAAGCCAATGTTGCATTCTGGTTGCTAAAGCATTGAATCTGATGGCAATGCAAACTAGAGCATCTGAAGAAGATTAATTTTGGTTTTATTCATCATTTTCTCCAAATATAGTGTTCTCAGTTGCACAGATTTAGGGCCTTTTTATTATCAAGTACATGTAGTATCAGATGTGCCTGTTCCTACTAGAGTATGCTGCTATTGTTTTTCGGTCAGACAGCGTTGACATTTTTTGCACCACATGTTTGTTATTTATTGTTTTAATGTTGAAATTTAAAGTTTTTCGATTAGTCAACTGTATCTTTTGATTTGAATTTGCCTATTTTGAAGTCTAAAATTTTGTTGAAGTACAATTTTAGCAATATTTTTGATGCGATCACCCGTCGTGTTCAGCTGTGTTTACTTCTGAGCTTCCATTGCTTTATTACATGGTGTTATGCTTCAGCGAATCCGACTAGCAAAAATTTCAAGCCGACAAAAGTGAATGATTTCTGGTGATGTTAAGTATTGCAAAATACAATTTCTCTTACAAATTGCCTCCAACTTTAGGCCGTGTAAAATTAATATTTTGGTTCTCGTCCCCTCCCGCCTCAATTTCTGGGATTTGTCAGATTTTTTTTTTTTTTTTAGATTTTTCAATTTTTTAAGACTTTGGAATGATTTATGAAATCTTCATACATATAAATAAGTTTATTAGAGAACAAGCATCACTTCCAAGTCTTTTTGTGGTTCTCTAGGGGTTTATCCTCAGAATCTCACATTTGAAAAAAAAAAAAAAATGGACCTCATCGTTTCCTCGAGCACTGTTGGAGAAGACCGAAAACTACTGACAATGCTAATTTTACATTGAAAAAAAAAAAACAAAAAAAACACCTCCCTCCTCATCAATTCATGAAAATCCTCTGGACGAGAACCAAAACATTAATTTTATACGGCCTTAGTCTCATAATGCAGAAAATTTCCTTGATTTGATATCTTTTTTCAGGGGTTGATTTACAAAATAAAATTACATGCACCAGTGCATGTGGAACAAAAATGCATAAATGTTACTTGATGTACATTTTTGTAAAATTAGCTAATTTCTAATGCCAGATCTTACAAACATATAAATGCCATCAAAACATTTTAACTAAAACATTTTGCTATGTCTCAATTGCCTTTGATATCGCAATATTTTTGAAGACTGGGATATGATTTTCAGTGGTTTATGTGGAAAACATTAGTCCTGTAGCCTACACACAGCAGGGATGGGGGAAGGAGCCTGGAGAGGATGCCAAAGTTCTCTGATAACAAGTCTAGTCTATCCCATATTTGTTACCATGTTCAATTTCTTAATGTCTAGGTACATTTTGTGTTTCCTGATTCAGATAGTGAAGATGTTAAGTTGGACTTGGGTGACATGACATACAGTGCTGCACCAGACACATCAACCACAGGGAACAAAGAGTCAAACAAGGCATCACAATTCCTACAGACTAAAGGCTATGGATGGTTACTAGAGGTAGAAGAGGCTGATGATGATGATAACACACCATTATTGTGAGTACCAAGTTTATTGTGATGAGAATCTGCCCGCTAAAAATTTGGTCACTTCAGGCAGGGCTAGTATATTCCATCAAACACTGTGAATTTTTCTGTACAAAGCTTTGCAAAAAAAACCCACACACACAAAATTTGATACTTTGATTAACAAAAGTGACACTTGTTGTCAAAATGTACACTGAACAACTTTTAAATCAAAACATCAAGTTGACGAAGTTTTGTATGGCTTTTCTTGGGTATTCTATCATGGACTACATGTACTGAACTACTGGCTCATTCAGCAAGTTATTTGAGTAACTTATCAGGGTATTGTATAATCAAGTACTATTTTTTAATTAAAAGAACAGTTACTCATGACTCAAAGAAAAAAGAAGTATGGTATGCAAGGTCTTAGCCAGCCATACGTCTGCCGGTCTTTAAGATGGGCTAATCTAATTTTAGACGGGTAGATTTAATGGATTTTACAGATGTGATAGCTCTAAAACAGATGATTTTAAGGGTATATGAACTTGGGACTAATTCAAAGTGATATGTAAAGGCCAAATCAGGACAAATTTGAACCCAGTGACCCTTCCACGGGTATAGACAAGTTGTTTTATATTTGGTTTAGATTGGACGGGTGGTTTCTGATTTCTGGCTAAGACTCTGACGGTATGTGAAGGGAAACTATGCTATACCAGTTACAAAAGAGTTATGATCCTGTGTCATATACTGGGGTACCCAAAAAGGTGGCTTTGTTACATTTTGATGTGCAAAACACTGTCTCTTGAGTATTCCTTCACTTAGAAGATTCAATTAGGTCTTAAACTGAGGCTAATTTATTCTAAATTACTCATGCTTTTATCCTGTTTTAAAATATTTTTAATTGTTTTCTTATGACGTTTGCCATGAAATGTGCCAAGGGTGGCTGAGGATTAGGGGGAGGAGGATTAGGGGGAGGGATTCATATCGTAAATTTGATTAAAACCCCCCATTAAAAATTTGAATCTAGTAAAAAAATGTCTAAATGGACTCCCAGACATCTAAACCAAGTAAATAAATACAGAAGTTCATTTAAAAGACCAATACTTGCTCAAAATGATTGTAAATGTGGAAAAAGAGGTGGGGTTACATCCTCCCTACTTTGTGATTGTTTTTGCCTCACTCTCTCATTTTTTAACCGATTTCCATAAAAAAGGTGTCAAAATGCTCAGGAGGATGAACCACTTCAAATGAGATGTGTAGATAAAATGTTTGAACCATTTAATTTTTTTACTATGTAACACAAAGGTACCCCAGGTTGTGACACAGGACCTTATACATTGAGTTGTGTATAATGTTTGTTGTTGTAGGAGGGGGAATTTCAGGTCATCTTTTGCACCCGATATTCATGTATGATAATATTAATGCAATTTAACCTCTGCTCTTTTAATCATTTTTATCTTATATCTTTTAATATAAACTATCTAATTCTACAGAGAGGAGCTTGACATTGATCTCAAAGACATCTACTACAAAGTCAGGTGTGCTATCTTTCCATGTCCGTTTCTGGGTTTCAAACGGCAAGTGTTAAGAGATAATCCAGACTTCTGGGGCCCTCTACTGGTGGTGCTATTATTTGCAATGATCTCAGTCTATGGACAGTTCAGGGTAAGTTGCTTG
This sequence comes from Amphiura filiformis, assembly GCF_039555335.1. Taxonomy (NCBI): domain Eukaryota; kingdom Metazoa; phylum Echinodermata; class Ophiuroidea; order Amphilepidida; family Amphiuridae; genus Amphiura; species Amphiura filiformis. The sequence goes on from NC_092628.1 coordinate 57,236,871, forward strand.
TATTTATAGAAAAATTATTTAATTTGTGTACATCGTGGAACATTCAACTATGCTTGTTACTCTGCGACTAATCATGCTAATACACAAGCGTACAACGCTACTTTACGCGTCCATATTAGCGAGGTTATCTGCGTACAACAGCTTACTACGCACAGCCATGCAAAGATTATGTTTCACGATGTTCACAAATAAAATAATTTTTCTATAGTTAGATTTTTGATGTGAAATAGAAGTGAGATAGAAATATAAGTGAAGTGGCTGCAGGCAGCTCAGTATTTAACTAAAAAGTCAAGTAAGTATGCATAATTAGTATACATTGTAGGTGAATTGTGTCAAGAAAGTTTATCTTCCTGGTATCTGTCTGTGATCAGTTTGGATTCAGAGTTTTCCTGCCAAAATCTAAACTAAATCAAAATTAACTTAACAAAAACTCCAAAAAAACTTCTCAGCAAGATAAGTCAAAACAAATTGGGAAACTATCTTATCTGTATCTTGCTATTAGAAGTCATTTGTTTATGACAGCGTTCAAGCTTTGACTTACGTTTGGCGGACACGGGTGTGAAAAAAATATTTAGGGGTGAAAACAATCAAAATTCTTGATTACTTAAATGTTTCTAGGGATAACATGTCACATATTTTCAGATTTTGGTCCAATTTTGGCCGAAAATGGCCGTTTTGGGGTGACAAAAATGTTGACTTGCTAATTTCCTGTGACTGTATTAACATGAAAGCTACTGAGTAGTGCCTAATTGTTTATGCTAATTATGTGACAAGGGTACATTTGTGATATTTCTTTATTTTTGTAACAGGGTTAGAAAGTTGGGGGTCAGGGTGACAATTGATTTGGAAAAAAATGCAATGTTCGCCTAATTTTGAGCTTGAAAAAGCCATAACTCCTCAATGGTATGAGCTATTGAGATGCTTTTTGTGTCTTTTTGTTCAGTATTTCAATAGTTAAATAGTGGTATAAAACTTGACTCAGTTTAATGTACTGACAAAAAATAAACTTATTTTTTTTGCGCCAATTTTTGCTCAAATTTGAGGACTTCGGGCAGAAATATGCCTGTACAGTGCTATGGGGAAAATTTTCAAGTTGTTAATTATGCATTTTTTATGTCAGATTCAGTTTCTACACAAAATTTCACACTAGAAAATGTTCCTTTAAGTAGGATATCTTTCACTTTAAGTTCCCGCCATTCTGGCCACCAAACGTAAGTCAAAGCTTGAACGCTGTCTTATTTAGTTTATGTATGAATAATTATTGATTATTTTTCATTTTCAGGTAGTATCATGGATAATCACAATTTGGATATTTGGTTCACTACTTATTTTCCTGTTGGCTAGAGTTTTAGGAGGAGAGGTAAGTAAGGTTGATTTATGGAAATCATGGCTATTCACATCATTTTATGACTCAAATAAATGTTTATAGATGCATGAAGGAAATCTAAAGCATTATATTGAATGTGACTTTGGAATAAAAGTATGGTTATTCTCACTCACATTGAAGACAGTATAGATTTAAATTTCTTTGCATAATGTGCTGTATGTAGTTTGTGCTTGTTCATATACTACTAATAAGTGAGTGAACAAGTTCAACCTAGCCATATGCTATGAGAAAGGGAATTGTAGATCACCAAGTTTCAACATCTTTTATGCGCGTATAAAAGATCAGCTTTAATATTGTTGTCCTACAGTTTGTAAAATTACTATCCATTAAAAGCAATTTTATCCAGAGTTACATGTAAGTGTTTGACCGAAAAATAAATACAGAAAGCAGAGTATTAATAAATAAATCAACTAAAAAAGAATTGCAAAGATCACAGAAAAGATTGAAATTTTTGACCTTGATTATAATAGAGATTCAACTTCATCGCTAGGCCCTATAACACAAGCAACAAAATTCTATTTAGATATCACATCATCTGTGTCCAAGGTTGTCAAATTCAAGATTCTGATGTAGCTTCTTTTTTGTTTGTTTTGTTGCAGGTTAATTATTCACAGTGTCTTGGTGTGATAGGGTATTCATTATTGCCACTGATAATCACAGCGTCTGTGTTACCTCTAGTGCATTCAATACCGTACATTGGATTTTTGGTCAAAGTAAGTATCAATGAGTAAAAGGAAAAATATCTGTATTTCACAGCCACATTTGTGTTTATGACTGTGGTATCCAATGAAGTTTAAAGGTCTATACAATCATCTTGTCAGCAAATTCAATTTTGACATCCTTATATGAAAACCAAACCAAACATATCTATTCAAGCAAACATATCTATTCAAGGAGAAAAATATCCAAAACATTGCCTGTGTATTATGGCAGTCCTATACTAAACACATGCCAGAATAAACATGTGCTCTAATTTATTTTCGGATTATAAGAAGAAAACTCTTTGGGGTCAAATACAGAAGCATGGCCTCATTTGTATAATCACAGCTTAATATTCTATTAAAATAGCATTTTTACTGAAAGATATTGTGTAGAAAGAAAACCAGTTTGAATGAATTTCCCCAACAACAATCCTTTTTCATTGCTATAATATTATAAAACATTTAAATACATCCTTTCTGTGTTTGTTTCAGGCTGGTGGTGTGATATGGGCAGCCTTCAGTGCAGGATCACTCTTAATACAGGATGAATTGGCACATAAGAAACCTCTTCTCTTATATCCAGTCTTATTGCTCTACATATATTTCTTCTCATTATTTACAGGTGTCTAGGGACACCATAAACTGGTTTATTTTTTCATAGATTGTAATATATTATGTGTTTGAAGTTACAAACTTCAGTGATGTCGAGTTCAAGCATAGAAGTTAAGGGAATGAATGTGAAAACATGAAACCTTGATGTGAGTCACAACATAATGTAACAGTCACTCAGTCTAAAAACACTGGTGTATAGGATATGATATTCAGTTGGGATACTCCACTACTGAGTCGGTGGGACACAGCAACCAACAGGTATGCCTTCAGTTTGCTGACTGTCTTCCTTCTGTTACTCATCCAAATGGCAATCTCGCACAACTTCAGACTCGGAATCTGGTACGCCACTCCTGTCATACACCCTCTGATTATTCTGAGAATGCTGCATACTCATGGAATAAAGTGCAGCTTGTGGTAGCATACGTATTGTAAATCCAAGCCACCTATTACATCTATGGATTGTTTTGTCACGCTAATAACCCCCACTGAACACTACTACACAGACAACCCTCTATGAATCTCATGCTGTAAGACACCAATTAGGCATAACTTCAGAATCTGGTTTGCCACTCCTGTCATACACCCTCTGATTATGTTGAGAATGCTGCATACTCACAGAATAAAGTGTTGCTTGTGGGTAGCATACGTATTGTAAATCCAAGGCACCTATCACATCTATGGATTGTTTTGTCACGCTAATAACCCCCACTGAACACTACTACACAGACAACCCTCTATGATGCTCATGCTGTAAGACACCAATTACATGTAGGCATAACTTCAGAATCTGGTATGCCACTCCTCTCATACACCCTCTGATTATGTTGAGAATGCTGCATACTCACAGAATAAAGTGCATCCTGTGGGTGGCGTACCTGATTGTAAAACCTAGCCGGAAATCTTTTTTAGAATTGATGGAAATCATACGCATAACAGTGATGTGAACAGACATTTGTGACACAAATGAAAATTTTAAACATGCTTTATTGTTTATCTTCTTATCCGTTAGAAAGCTATAGCAACACAAATGTAAAGGGAATTTGGTTACTGGATTACTTTCAGGGAGGATTAGTGACTTGCATGCAACTTGAAAATTTAAGTATGTTTGTGTTTGAATCACTTTTCGATAGTTGCTAAATAGCACATATCAACAGCTTGGAGCACAAACCTGTGAAGTGCTAATTCCAAATCCGTAACTTGTATACTGGATATGAGCATTGTAATATGTGTAAAGCCAAGGTAACAGACATTTCTGAATGTCCAATCAGGCTTAATGTGTACTGTGACCAGACTTTTATAAGTAACAGTACTGCATTTCTGAGGTGTCCAATGCCCTTACCTATTCATGAACACATTACAATGTTCATAATTTAGTGTATAATTGACTTATTTGAAAAAGTGCTTGACAGGTTTGTGCTGCAACCCGAGGATTGCATATTTCAACAAATTAATTAGTATGTATCCATCTTCAGAATTGACAGAAAACAGGGAATTTCATCACTTGATTTTCAATGCAGTATTTAGATACTTGGCCAAGTGGAGTAATTTTCTGGGAACTACAGTGACTTCCCAGCTTTCTTTGTGACAGTGCTGTCTTGTATCTGCTACCTCCAACTTGGGTCTTCTCAGTTTCCTTCTCCCGTGCTTGGGGATCCAGTGTATCATTTAGGAACACTGGCTCCTCACTGTTTTAATACATGTACTACTGGAAGGTGAAGCACTCCTGTTGGGCAGAAATAACTGTGCTTAAAACAGGAAATACTTTTTATACCTTTGTAGGTGCACATATAAATTATGTGGTTGTGGTGCTTTCTTGTAATGTTATTTCTGAAATATTAACTCCATGGGCACTACCGACCTAATTACCAGCCTCTAAGAACTATTTTGATTGGTTACAAGGAGGGTCATATCCTGCATCTAGCCTCTCAGAGATTGTAATCTGTAGGGCTGAAGGGGATTAAGCTTAAAATTGATGAAATACTATTTTGATTGGTTACTCAGATGATGATAGTAATACCATGTTTCTAACCAATTAAGGGTTCTGTAAGAAAGGAAGTATTGCTCACAGGGTTATAAAGTGTATAGTGTTCAGCAAAGTTTTTTGTGTGTGTGATTGATTTTCATTGGAATACAGTTGCAGATGTAAAAATAAATGAGACAAGATCAGTTGAGAATGTCGAAAAAAGTGGAGGAGGCCCTACTTTTTGGCAAAATGACCCACTTTTTGCCCCCCCCCCATTTTTTTTTTATGATGGATTGACCCCACTGCCGAAAGCCAATCATATTGGGTTTTTTTGTTTGTTTTTTAAATAAATATGTTTAATATGTCATGAGTAGCCTTGTTTATCAAATACGCAGATTACCATTTTGTATTCACAATGTCCTACTTTTGCTGGCTGGTATATCCACAAACCCAATTATGTATCTACATGTATAGGATCTGTGATTGAACCACCCAATTTGGCTTTCTACACAAGTTTAGGCAAGTATATGGGAAATGGGTCTTTGTGTGTATGCTCAAAACTGTCCATAAAAGATGAATGTAGAGGTACACAAATGGTATATAGTGGTGATATACTTAAAACCCAATTTGCCTAGATTGCATGGTTCCGCCATATGCGGGAGAGCCTAACTGGCAATAGATATGAAAGGAAGTATTACGTAACTTTACGCAATGTTATATGACTGGTTCAATTCCCATTCATGCATGCTGCCAGATCGAGGCTCTCCTTGCAAATGGCAGACTCACGCAATGGGTGAATTTTTAGTGTGTGCTATCTTATAGAATTTAATTTTTAATTTGGTATATTATGTAAATGTTCATTGAAAATATTTCAATGGTATTTTCAGTTATGAGCATTTATTAGAAAAAAAGGGAAAATACAGTTATATAGAGTATTGTGTTGAAACAGATTGCAAACTGTCACTTAGTATTAATTAATCCTGCATTTATTGTTTATTTATTATTAAGTTAACTTCTTCAATTGTTCCAAATATGTGATCATAGAGCATGTAGAGGAAGTGAAGTCTCCACATCTTTTATACGCTCTGTGCTAAATGGGTCAACCAATAAGTGCAACTATTTATCACTTCTGTGTTAATGCTTGTATACATGTAAAGTTTGACGCATGGCACATATCTTTATACAATTAGGAAATTTACTTACCCTGTACGTACATGTGACTTGATCAGACAAAATAAAAACAAGTGTTATGTTACAGCTGTTTTTGAGTTAATTAAACAGCAAGATCGCTACGTAGTTTTATAATATAATTTATATTTTGTTTGATCACATCACAGTTTCACAAATTTATACTAACACAATTTTAATACACAGGTAACTTTCCTGTATATAATTGTACTTAAATATAATAAAAGTGGAAAAGAATCTGCAGTATTTGTATTTTTTCTTTGGAGTGCAAGAATTCAAGGTCCCCGAACAAGGTATATGATATTTAGTAGAGTGGTTTGTGCAAACTTGAAACTGATGAAATTCTCATCTTGCCCTCCCTGTCATGAAGTAAAACTCTTAAAACACTAAGATATAGGCCTATATTTTCATTTTGTTACTGGCTGTATGTGTTAAATGATTTAATGCAGCCACAGCCCACAATATGCCTAGGCTCAAACCAATCTCATTCGCACAGTGACAACAGGACTGATCGATTCACAGTTCAGCAAGGTTACACAATGCACACTAAGTAGACTATTAGACTATTATATGACCTGGTGAATAATAGCCAACCATCTACTGCAGTGGTTCCCAAATGTAGGTCACAATCCTTTTGGCGGGTGCGAGCCATTTGAAAAAGGGTCGTGAGCAAAACCGTTCAGAATGAGAATCATGAAGCTAGCATCAACTTTCTCACGCTAATCGTGATTTAGCAGTAAGCAGGGTTTACTTTAACGCACAAAACATGTGTATTTACGCGTTCAGGCACTTTGCGGACCCCTTCAAATCCAAAGTCCCAACGCGTACACGCGTACAAAATCTTGAAAACGTACGCGTTCAAATATTGCAAGATTTGAATAGAGAAACACCTGATCATCATCATCAGTCGGCTGCGAAACACCCGATATTGTGCATATATTCTCGGCTTTTGGCATTTAGGACCTACTCCCGATATGCAGGGCCCATCACATTTTATCAGCATCGATCCATGCATGTTTTGTTTAGTGTCAGTTTGAAAATTTTGCAAATTGAGTTAGGGTCCCGTTTTTTCTGTTTAATGATGCACCAAATGGCTTAAATTGGACTTTAATTTTGCAAAATTTTCCCTCTCAGGGGAATACCCCCTCGGACACCATGCGTAGTGGATAAACAAGTGACCATTTTCGCTTCTGCTTTCGATATTTGCCAATTTAGGCCCTATGATTAACACAATTTATAAGCCTACAATAATAGAGAATACGTGACAACGAAAGGCTTCATGGACCGTCATTTCGCAAATATTCGGCTTTTTCAACTGTTAAAATTTAAATTTTGACACAGTAATAGTGCCAAAATGGTCCAACAAAATGCTTCAATTAGATCTTCATTTTGCAAAATTTTACAAGTTCTCAGGGGGGACCATCCCCCTGCGTAGTTGATAAACAAATGGCAACTTTCACTTCTGCTTTCAACATTTGCCAATTTATGTTTAACACAATTTATAGGCCTACCATAATAGGGAAAACTTGCCATCCACGAAAGGCTCCATGGACTGCAAATTTTACACATTAAGGGGTGGGTTATGAACGTTTGGACAGTATTTATTGTGGGACATTAGAGCACATCAGACATATCGAATTGCATTCTGAATCTGAAGAATGTCCTTCTGATATCAAATAATTTAGATTTTTGAAATTGCAATGTAATACACATTTTATAGCAAATGATTAAAAATTGATATTTTTGATATTTAACAGTACTCGAAGTAAACTTTATGAATCTGATGATTTATACTTAAAGTTTATGTAGGTGGGATGAAAAGCCGATGATCAATTGAAAATTTTAACCTTTCGTATTGAAGATATGGATTTTTTCCCCAAAACACACAAAAAAAACCATGTTTTTTGGGAAAAAAATCCATATCTTCAATATGAAAGGTCAAAAATTTTAATTGATCGTTGGCTTTTCATCCCACCTACATACACTTTAAGAATATGTCATTAGATTTATAAAATTTACTTCGAGGACTGTTATATATCAAAAATGTGAAAAATATCAAACTTTAATAATTTGTCATAAAATTTGTATTATATCGTGAATTTCAAAAAATGAAAATGATTTGATATTAAAGAGACATTCTTCGTATTCAGAATGCAATTCGATATGTCTGATGTGCTCTCATGTCCCACAAAAAATACTGTCAAAACGCTCATTCCAGATCCCTTAATAGTACCAAAATGGTCCACCAAATCGCTTCAATTAGGTCTTCGTTTTCCAAAAGTTTCTTACTTCTCGGGGGCATTTTTTACATTTTCTTTTTTCTTCTAGAATATACCCCCCCCCCTTCTGAATGCTCTAGATCCGCCACTGCTGCAAAAACACACACATTGTTGAAAGTTGAAAATGTCTTCAAAAATAATATAAAAAATTAAAAATACACCCTAACCCTAACCGCCTAAGGGCTTTTTGGCGACGGGAAGGGAAAGAAGGTACGTCTCAGAGGTGGCCAGAAGAATAACAGAAGTTTGGTTGGTGTGGGTCTCGTACCCGAAACACCTCGCATGCCAAGCACTCGGTCGGCGACACTTTGCCACGGGTCTTGGGCTTCGCTGGCCAGCGAAACCGTGCCTATATATCACTTAGGGCGATTGCGTCATCACACCACGTGGGATGCATGCACGAACAGCGCATATATCAAGTAGTATTTTGTAGCATTCAGGAGCGTTAGGGTTAAGCAATGTTTTGGACCCTTCTGAGGAAAAATTCACAATTGAAAGGGTCCAAAAAATTTAAAAATACCCATTCAGCAAAATGCTTAAAGAAAACCCTGGCAGTAAGCACCTTTTCAACATGTTGAAGTAATTTAAGGTCAAGTTGCCTCATATTGTATAAGTCAACATTGTGAATTGTGTGCGATTTGTTTGCATGTGTAAATTTGTACTAGATGTTAATAGTTGAGTAGACTGGACAACTCAAACTTTGGTCTCATCTGTCATGTACCCCTGGATATCTATAGGTATAAACCACTATATAATGGTTTGTGGTTGCAAAAAGTAAGTCAGGTAAAAATGTTTGGGAACTACTGATCTACTGTGTCCTCAAAGAGCCTCTGCCATTCACCTATCCTCGTATATAACACATGATACCATCATTTTGGCATAAACAACTTGGCTAAGGGACTAAGAAAATACCTTTATTACCTAAATATTACTGGAGCAGGAAAAGAGAAAAATGAGGAGTTGACCATGGCTTTATATTGGAAGGAGTAACCATTAGCTGAATAATTGTTTCTATTGTTACTTAAATTGGAAAGAAAGTCCAAATAAAATGTAATAGTGAGATATATATCTGGACCCATAATCCATAAGATGTGCATTAGGCCTACTCTGTCTGCACACTATTATATAATAACATCAAGCATGCACAAATTGAAATCAACATGGCTGAAGACTTAGGAAGATAATGCATATTGGATTTGCCTTCTGCATTTATTTCATAACAAGCTATAAAACATACAGAAATGTGCCAAATTTTATTGGCTTGATTGGATACCTCACAATGTGAATAAGATATTGAAAGTAACCAAGATTTAATTGAAAGAAAATTGGTGCAGATACAGATGGTGTTTACACAGTATTGGAAATATGTGCGATAATGACAATAAGGTAAAACTTTTAAATGGTAGAGTTATTCGGGCTCTAAGGACACTCGTGAATTTTAAGGGCCCAAATTCAATTTTAAAATTGACACCTATACTTTCTCAGATTCAGACTTGCAAATTAAAATGGTTCTGGTAATTCCAAAGAAGGGATGGATTGATTTTGATGTCGGCACTGAGGCCGTCTTGATGACAGCAGGCCCGCAGTGATTTCCACAAGCTTTTGGCTTGAAGATCTATTTTCTAAAAATGCCTTGCTTCAGGCGAGTACACATGATCATGCTTAACAATTCACACTGTAAAAACCCCTACCTCCTGCCTACAAGAAGCTTATCGGGTCATGTGACTTGGGCTCAATATGCGATTCACATGATCCGATTTGCGGAAAAACATCAATTACCAGCAACCCATCAGTGCGGATTGCTTTTTTCTACTTGCTTGTGTGTGAATCAGTTAAAATTTATACTTTAATAATATTTACACTGTAATGTCTGAACTTGCAAAGTTTTGAATTCAATCATTTTTTTATTCAATTTTTAATCACAAAAACAAAACTGGTCGAGTATGGGCATGAGCATGGAACTTATCATGCACACGTACAAAATCTGGAACAAAAGGCAAAAAAAGTATGTCTCAAAACTGCTTGGTTTTGTAGTGCACATTTCTCTTGGAGAAATTAGCCAATTGAATATTTTTCCCTCTCTGTTTTTAACAAAAATACCCCAAAACATCGGTAAAACTAAAAAGCATTTGTTGGTAGAACTTTGTAATTAACACTTGAAATTAGTGGAAATATATCATTTTGTGTATTTGGAAGTTTTATTTTGAGTCGGGGGGCACATTCCATTACACATTCAATTTAAAATCATTGCAAGCTTTGAGATATACTACATTTCCATTGGTAACAAAGACTCATGTCCATTTCTAATCCCAATAGAGCCACATACCAGTGAAACAGCTTACACAAAATGCAATTGCCTATAGTCTATTTACCTCCAGTCAGTGGCACTAACTTGAAGTTCAGTGTGTTCTATGTTATCTTAGCGTTAGTTGGCGTGTGTACATACTTTTATATAAGCACACGATCAAAGTGGTGCATGTACATACAAGAAACCACGCTAAGCCAACGCAGCACACGCTGAACTTCAAAGCTATTGCCGCTGACTGGAGGTAGATACATAGACTATAAAATAAGGCCAAAATTGAGACCTCAATATGACATTTGAATGCACTACCCATTATGTATGATTTGATATCAGCAACCAATGATATTGCAAGTATCTTCATGACCATTTAAGAACACTATTTACAGCTGTATAGTTTTTGCCACGAAGTATAAAATGATCACTGGTGAAAAACTCCTCGTCCTTGGACCTTCCTCATCTAAGGGTGGGTTGATTTGATCTACACACATATTAATTTCAACCCCACATTTCTAGTGTTTATAATGACCATGCCTGGCCTTCTTTCAAGTCTAACATGTTATCACCAGACCTGGTATTCCATAATCAGGTCCTGTAATGTCTTCAATATTGCTGGACTGTGTTGCTTCAAGGACATTGCCAGTAGTAATGGTTTACTGTTTGGTGTGTTGCATACTTTACTTGCTATATTGGTTGCATAAACATGAGTTAAAGGCTGGAAAAAAGAAAAGAAAAGAAAAGAGATTTGTCAATTTCATAAAAAACCTGAGAAGATGCTTCTGAGTAAACAATGTTATGTGAGCCAGTATATGAGTAAATGAGGTGCATTGTGGAAAACACCATTTTGACATTATAAGCACAAATGTAAAACAAGGTCAAAATTGTTTAATGTTGGCAGCAAAATTCTGTTTTAATCATTCCTTTCTTTTGACAGGAATGCTGTAGCATGTCAATTTTGGTATCAAAATGTTCATTAGTTAATGCAGATTACAAAAATATGAATATCTTCATCATCATCATCAGTCGGCTGCGGAGCAGGTGACTACAAGCTTTCTCCAACTATTGCGATCTTGGACAAGTGAAACAATTTTTTTGGCTGCAGCATCCCTTCAGTATCTCCCAGGAGGTGCTGGACATACTATAAGTACAGTGTGCGCGATTGTCCCGGTTTCCTCTTCCCATGTGGTGGAATATAAAGGGCATATTCTTTCACAGGCTCTCAAGATGCAGAATATGGCCGAGAAATTTGAGTTGATGGATCTTGACTCTGGCAATCAGTGGAGTTGTGTTGGTCATATTTTAGATGAATATCTTAATTTCCCTCAATGCGCCTTATTTACTCATGTTGGGTCACATATATATTTAAGGCATATGAAATGTTTAAAATCGAATGCAACATGCCACTTTTTTTCTTCCCCTTTTTTCTGAACTGCATGCATGATGTCAGTAGGCCTATTGTCACTCAAACTTAAAAATGTGTTACATTGAATCAACACATTAACATGCAAGTATAAATATTAGGAAATACAATTAAAATGCTACACCTGATGACTGTGTTGTGAGACAAAACAAGATCAAATCAAGAATTTGAGAAGGTAATCCATTTGGCAGTCTTTATGGGGAAATTTTGAAGAAAAATTACTGGAGAATTGCTTTCACAATATGAACTGCATGACAGCTTTGGGACAAAATCATAGTGTTTAGCCTTATATGCAAAAATTGACATCTTCGGCAAACACCCATGACTGCAAGTGTATATTCTGGAAAAATCCAACTCAAATTAGAATAAGCATTATTTTGCATAGCTTAGCCATATAACAAAATTTAAAGAAGTCCATGACTCCACAAATTGCAAGGACTGCATTCAGGTGGATGTGGCACATTGTTTCCTTTCAAACAAACCTACTTTACTAGTTACCACTTCCAGAAAATGTGGTTTTATTGGAATGTGTCAATTATTCTCACCTCATCTTTTCCAAGTAGAACCTTTGATGTAAAATTAGTGTTTCTGTCTTCAGGTAAATCTGCATCTCGTGTTACCTGGACCTGTCATAGAGGATGAAAAGCAAGCATGAGATGATGAGAGAATATTATGCAAAGTAAAACAACACTCTACATTTATAAGAACACTTTGGTCAAAATTCTTCAAAATTAAAATACCATTAGTGTGCTTAGCTCCACCCATGGTGAATCTATACACCTCACAACTAAATGTACAAAGTCTCCACTTGAGTGGGCTATTGTAATTTGAATACAACTAATTAAAGGAGTATTTCGTGATCCTAGCATCCACTTTTTATGACATTTTTCAGTACATATCCAGGAAAAAAGCATAATCCCAAAATTTCAGTTGATTCCGATTTTGCGTTTGCGAGTTATGCATGATTATGTGTATTATCAAATTTCACGATATCTTTGCTAAACGAATTAATCTGCAAGAAATATTTTGTACATAAACATTATGTAGCCAGAGGTTTCCAGTGATATAAAAATCTGGATGAGGCTGTGGATCACGAAATGCCCTTTTAAAAGCAATAAAACTTTTTATTTTTTTACCTTTTGTGTTTTGCTTACGGGTACTTTGTAACTTTTTCAATTGAAAAGGTGCTTTATAAATGTTGTAGTACATGTATGTTAGACCCTCCCTCGGGTCCATGGAGAACGACTGGTAATGTAGATTATACAACATTAAATAAACCCGATACATGGACCCTTCCAATGTGTAGGCAAGTTGCCTCCCAGCTCCCAGCATTTTGTGGGAGTTCAATTTTACCGATTCTGGGTCAGACGAGTTTTCTATATATCACGTCCGTGGTCTCACTGTCTTGCCGTTTGTGCGGGCGTTTGTGTAAGTGGCTACTTAGCCTGACCAATCAATGTAGATCTCAGCAAGCAAGGCGATATTTGAAATAGGTTTTCATTGGTTATGATCGTTATTTATGATAAGAATTAAGGTACCGCTAGGATGTACCTCATTTCCTATCATATATACTGAACCGCTTGTCTTGAGTCACTGAAATTTCAGTGTAGTAATTGGATTCCTTGCCACAATAATATACATAACTTTTGTTACCAGTGTGTTATTATTTTTTGAGAAAAATGCAAAAATATTCACAAATTTACCACAGGGGTGTAGTACCCCCTTAAGATTTTAATGTATTAATATTAAAAAGTACATGCAGTTTATTGAAAAAATATGGCTCTTGCCATCTCACCTGCCTTCACAATCCGAAGTTTGAAATATTACTTACCAGTGTTCCAAGTTTTTGATACTGTGTGATGACAAGTAATGTTTGGTCATCAAATGCTGTGCACACAATATCTGTATGAATGCCATCAATGATAGCAGCACCCTATAAAATGAAAGATGGAAGAACAAAGGCAACAAATTCAGACAAATAAAGATGAGCCTGGTTTATATTGTGTATTGCAAGCAGGGTCTTCGCTAGGATTTGACTTGTGTCTTATCATTTTCAACAAAACTGCCTGTCCAAAATTTGCCACTGAAAACATAAACCAGACCTCTGACTCTTCTGGGGATTCAGTCAGTTCCAATAGCTAACTGCTATTATAGCCTTCATTTTAGTTCATTTGAGTTTAAATCACAGGATCCAGAATAAACTGAATAAATAATTGATTGATAGATGTTCATGGTCTCCTCTTAGGGGCTGTGCAATAATGTGTACCCCCGGGGTGGTGAATTATCAAAGTGGTCTGCCAAAAATTGCTTGCCCCCCCCCCCAATTCGCTGTGCCAAAATGGATGCTTTACGCCCAAATTTATTGGTCTCGCTATGAGTTTTAAAATATTTAAAACTCATAGCTCGACCAATAAATATGGGCTCAATCGATCCAATTTTATATCAGGATTGGCTCGTGTCTGGGGGCACCGGGTCTGATTTTTTGGCAATTTTCCTATGGGATTTTCTAAATTTTGAGATCAATTGGGGGGGCATGTGCGGGACATGCCCCCCCCCCACGTGCCCCTATTCCACATAATATTGACCCTCCTGATTAGGTCAAGTAACAAAAATACCATGTAGATATCGTCCGGACTTTTTCAAAAATCAGTGAGGGAGGTCCTTATTATTTGTTATTGTGTTATTTTTACCATTCATTTCTGTGTAAAATTGCAATTGCAAAGTGTTTGTCAACACCACATCTAATCAGGGAGGCCCGCAGATAATTTTGTTATTTCCCCAAATCCCTACCCCTGGTTTGAAGAAAGTGTTTACAATGTGTATTGTGTAGGTATGATAGGTGAATTCAAATTTGCCATCAAACTGCATCATTAAAAATATTAAAGCCTGTCAGTAAAGAAAGCCAAAATTGAAAACCTTTTTGTCATAGCACTTTCCGTAGCAAAGTTACATCTTGTCAAAGATTGACTTTTATCAAAAAGATTCAGCTAACAAAACAGCCTTTCAGTGGTGTTTCTAGATCTTAGTCTCATGATGATAGCAGCTTTTCTATTCTCTTGGGCTGACGTCACAAAGGGGAAACAGCCTTGTAAAACCAGTGTGCGCATGTGCAGTTCCCCTTTCTCGAGCTGGTTGCTATGCGCACGCTTGTGCAAAGGGGACGAAGGGGACAATGTTCCCGGATGTCAGACCCATATGGAAAAGTTTTCCTATGAAAGTCTCTTTAAATAAATTATACTTGACAACAGTGTGTGCACGCTGTGTGTACAGAGGCGTTCGAGGTCAATGCACAATGCATACATTACCACACAACACACTAAGCAGGGCTGTACGGAAGAGGGTATGGTTTTTCCCACGGTACGACTGCATTTTGTAACCAATCAGATTCCTTTTTAGAGCATAGAATCTGGCAAAGTATTTCTAGCAAATACCGTTTGAGCCAAGTCAATCGCACTGACTATTATCAAGTGAGGGCCGTCTACAGCACGCTACTTTAATGACACAGGGTGCATGGCAGTGTATTTCGCCGTAAATCTAGTGAGATTTTGGGAATATCTTGCGGTGTTTAGTGCTCCTGTACGACGAGGTCTTTCATCAGATTTCCTTGAAAATCGGGGAAAGTAAAGTTTAATATATATATGAGACAATTAAGGGATCTAAAATGAGCGTTTATGCGTTTCGACAGTATTTTTTGTGGGACATGAGAGCACCTCAGACCTATCGAATTGCATTCTGAATCTGAAGCATGTCTTTCTGATATGAAATAATTTTCATTTTTGAAAATCACAATATAATACAAATTTTATGACAAATTATAAAAATTTGATATTTTTCAAATTTTGATATATAACAGTCCTCGAAGTAAATTATATAAATCCAATGATATATTCTTAAAGTGTATGTAGCAGGGAGGAAAAGCCAACGGTCAATTGAAAATTTTGACCTTTCATATTGAAGATATGGATTTTTTCCCAAAAAGACCTTATTTTTGTTTGGTGTTTTGGGGAAAAAATCCATATCTTCAATACGAAAGGTCAAAATTTTCAATTGATCGTCGGCTTTTTATCCCACCTACATACACTTTTTAAAGTATAAATCATCAGATTTATAAAGTTTACTTCAAGTACTGTTAAATATCAAAAATATCAATTTTAATGATTTGCCATAAAATGTGTATTAAATTGCTAATTTCAAAAATCAAAATTATTTGATATCAGAATGACATTCTTCGTATTCAGAATGCAATTCGATATGTCTGATGTGCTCTAATGTCCCAAAATAAATACTGTCCAAATGTTCATACCCCAGCCCTTAAGAGTGAGCCAAAAAATAAAAGACTTTTCCTTTATAATTATTGAAGTTGAAAGTGAAAAAAGACAATTTTCTCCCATTGCTTAACTGAGGAACCCCTTTTATTTGAGCAAAAGAGACTATATGAGTGAATGTGGAACTGCTATCAAAATCCCTCTGAAATTCCATCATGTGCGAGTATCTCATCACCATAAAAATCATATATTTGGGTCAAGTGAAGTATAAGTATAGACAACATATTTATGTAGGTTTCCTTGCAGGCTGTCCAATCTGTTCTTTTAAATTTCTATGTAAATATATGTATTGTGTTTGGGCCCCGGTCTAGGCGAATTTGGCTGACTAGCAAATGTGTTAACTAAGGTTTACCTCTCTCATACCTACATCCTACAATGTGCTTATAAATGATAACCAAGATCTTCTTAGCATGTCTTGTCATCACAACAATTTTAGAAATATGTAAGAGCAAATAGGAATAATATAGGTATGCTAGGTGAATTCAAATTTACCATCATGTTTGAACTCCCGATCAAACTGCATCATTTTATATATCAAATTAAAGCCCTTGAGTAAACAAAGCCAAAACTGAAAACCTTTTTTCCATAGCACTTTCCGTAGCAAAGTTACATCTTGTCAAAGACTGACTTTCATCAAACAATGTCATAAAGATTCAGCTAGCAAAATTCCCCAAAACAGCATTTCGGGGGTGTTTCTAGATCTTAATCTCATGATGATAGCAGCTTTTTTAATGGAACTGCTATCAAAATCCTCTAAAATTCCATGTGCAGTGACTTATCACCATAAAAAATCATATATTTGGGTCAAGTGAAGTATAGAAAACATATTTATGTAGGTTTCTTTCTTCGGGCACAGTTGTTTTAAATTTCTATGTAAAAATGCATTGACATTGTCGGCGAATTTGGCTGACTAGCAAATGTGTTTGCCTGGCATACCTACCGTATTGTTTGTAATAAACGCTCCCCCTCTAATAAACGCCCCCCTCCAATTTTTCTGTTAAAATTGACAAAATGCGAACATTTCCATGACATATCGTGTAGGTAAGCTTAAAACTTGCATCAGTCATGTCAGTCACGATCGCTAAATTGAATGGACAAAACCTATTATGACTCAACTCCCATCCATTTCATTGCCTAATTATGGTAGAATTTCACTAATTCCATGCACTTACAGGTGTAATTTTGTTGTATCCCCACGACAATATCATTTTCCGTGGGCGCCGCCATCATCTATAGTGTAAATCCCTCCTTTTAATAGGAGCACCATCGGGAAATTGAACACGATTTTTAAGCTTTTTTCACTGACAATTCACTTCCAATAAACGCCCCCCTTTTGGAAAAATGCAACGCCCCCGGGGCGTTTATTACAAACAATACGGTAAATAATAACAAAAATATTTGAAAATCTCCAGAAATCGGTGAGGGCGGGGACGATCGGATATACATGTTTTTTGGCCTTGCATATCCTTGTCGAAGCAGATGGTGTGAGCATTATTTTATAAAATAAATTTAAATTAAACAAATCAATTAAATTTTATTTATTTTTAGCACAATTTTTCACAAGGATTTGGAACCTGTGCTGTGAATCAGCTATTCATATAATGCGCAGGGTCACGCAGGATTTTGTTTGGGGGTGCTGATTTTGAAAAAGTGGACCTTTTTCCCAAGGGGGGCGATTTTGTGAAAAGTGGACTTTTTCCCCAAAATTTGGACATTTTTTGACGAAAAACCCGTAAAAAACCTGATTTTTTTGCTCGCTACGCTCGCAAATTCTGAAATTTTTGGACTTTTTGTACACTTTGGCAAATTTGCAACGGTGCGATGCACCCCCGCACCCCCCCTGCGTACGGGCCTGCGCAGGGCCAGGGGCTATCAACATGTTGAATCATTAAATATAATAATTAATATCATATGAATTGAACATTCAGATATACCGGGATTGTTACCTGTTTTGTGCGCGGTATCGATGATGAATCTGGCATTGCTTGATTAGTTTGATTAAAATCCCCGTTAAAATCGTGCGATTTATAACTGCTGATGTTTAATACCAAAATATGATATTGTGTATACGCCGATGGATGATGAACCGTCGGAAAACCAATTTGTTTCGCACCTGCGGCCGGCCAGTGATTGCCTACGTGCTGTAACTACACATGCGCTGTAGTAACCTCTTTAAGTAAGTGTTGCCGTTTCCTTTTTATTTGATTTAAAGGATGATTGCACATTCCTTTACATACGGTCTACTTCTTAAGGGTGGATGGACAGGTCATATATTTAAAAAAAATTGAGGTCCAACATCGAAACAAATACTTTCTGGCATGTCAAAAGGGGACAAATGTTTTTTTGCATGTCAAAAGGGTGGCTAGATAAAGGGGGGGGGTATGATCATGATACATTTGTTCCTAAGGGACCGTTCACACACTTGTAAGGGGAGGGGCCTGATGCAAAAAGGGGGCCCTGAAAATGTTTGACCCTCCTAAGGGGGGCACTGAAAAAAATGACCACAAATTTTCCTGGAAAAATTAAGTTTATATGCTTTTCTATGGGGTTGACCTATACTTTTAATGTCAAAAAGGGGGGGGGGGGGCCTGAAATTTTCGAGGTCTGTAAAGGGGGGCCCGAAAAATTTTTTGCGATGCAATTTTTTTGCATCCCCCCTTACAAGTGTTTGTGAACGGTCCCTAAACTCATTCTGCGGTAGTAATGAGAAAAATAATTATGAACTTTCTTCTGATACTAAAATCTCAGAATCACGGTCTCTCCACGTAAGTTAGTTTGTTTCTAGATCTATTACAGAGGACTAGGAGTGGGCACTCAGCGACTTTTATCGGGCTGGCCGGCCAGTTGGCCCGGTAAATACATGAATGAAACCTTGATTGTTAGCACGGTATAGAAATAACATTAGAAGGGGAAGGGGGACTAACCCGCTTACCAAAATATCTTTACCGGGACAAATGCGTGCGAAAATGTGAAATTTGAATGCTAAAACAAGTTGGGCCAAAATTAGCATTTTCACGGTGGCCGACGGTACGATGATGATTTTGGCTCATCTCCTCTTCTCTCTCGGCTCCCTATCCCCCCCCCATTGGTAAATCAAAGAATTTAAAATACAAAGAAAATATCCCATCTACAGGTCAAAATCAACCTTACACTTTTTGAAATGCTTTCCCAACTTTCCTTTCTTTTTTATACCCAATCTTCCTCTTTGAAAGAAGAAATAATTTAAGAGCCCTGAAAGAAGGGATCACATACAGGCCAGCATGCTTATAGGCTTTTTAACATGGCTTGAGCATTTTGTTTGAGCCTGGTCCCATCAGGACCCAAGCGTATCTCCACACGGAGCGACCGTTTAAGCAAACAAACAAACAAACAAACATTAGAAAATTTGGATCTATAGATATAGCCTATAAAAATATATAATTTATAGCAAAGAAAAATACACGTAAGAAAATCATCATTGTGCACTCCAAACATAAATTCAAAATTACTAAAATTATCATCAGTGTGGAGTTTAGAATTAATAAAATTCTTCCCAGAGAACAAAGTGCTTCCCAGACTGGTTTCACCTTTGAACATTCACAAAAAACACGAAGAAATGAGCAGAGTGGAGCATTTTCTTCCTATTCTGAAAAAAAAACCTCATTGAATGCAATAGCACGGTGAAACATTTTAAACATTTTAAAATAAAATGTTCGGAGTTGAGTCTCAATCGTGTTTGTGAAGTTTTGAATATGAATTTGCTCCCACTCAATTTCTTCATTATCCCTCTTATTTTTTGAAAAGATCTTTCCAAAATTGCTGAGCTTTTTGTTTGAGGAGTTTTATCAATCAAAATGGAATAAGTGTAACGAGGAACTTTAGGGGCCAAAATCAAGTCGTTAGATAAAATACTAAAACGGTTTAGCTCACAGTCCTCTGTAGTGGCCTCATCAAGCAACTCCTTTTCAACAATACACTTCACGAGAAAATTGTATTTCCTTCTGTCCTGAGAAAAATATCATATTATAAAATAAGATCATCAAAGGATTTAAGGACAGGAAATGGCAAATCCTCATATAACAAATCAGAAATAACTGAAATACCTTTTTCAAACCATGATTCGTAGAAAAACAATTGTTTTGACTTGTTACGAATATTCTTGTTAAACCAAATAGACCCCTGAAGATGTAATTCTGAAAGTTCAAAACCCAGGTCAATTGCAGCTTTTCCCCGAAACAAATGCCATTGGCAATTTGAGCATTATTTAATTGGGCAAGAACTTTTTTAAGTTTAAATAAAAAAGAATCAGGAATTGTAATAGAGAGAACAGAAAAAAGATATAAAATTGTGGCAGAAAGAGTGACTCGATAACACAAATTTTACAAATAAGTCAAATTCCTGGCTCTCCAGCATGTCCAGCTAAACCGGGAGCTATCTTCAGTAGAAAGCAGTATTTTGGGGGTAGAGGGCAGCATAGCATGCAGCAGATCGAGACTCTGGAGAGAGTCAGGAGAGAGTGCGAGGCCTCCGGGGCCAGAGAGGCCAAGTGCAGGGTAGCTGAATATAGACGGGAATATAGACCTTTTCTATTCATTCAGTCTTCACTGAATCAGGAAGTCCAGTTTTTGAAAACAACAAAAATAATAAGCACTTGAACATAAAAATTCCAGCATGCAAATACTATGCAGCAGCCCGGCAGTAACGCATTTTATCTCTTGCTGGATGTTCCCTAAATTTAATTGATCTGTTTACTCACGCACAGACACCTGTCAAGTGATTATCTACAAAATTCACTTAATATGGCAACACCGACATCTGACTGAGGTGAGCCGGGTAAACATTGAGATATCGCATCTATTCTGCTATGTTTGCGGAAGTAATTTATCTCTAATATCAAAATCAGTACAATTTCGTTGTTTCACAACATACACTCGATGTTTTTGTGTTAGACATGCGTGTATCTGCAGTACAGGGGTGTTTGCACAAACTGCACTTTGCACTGGACGTTTGGGACCGTATCGTATGCATGCACGGTACACCCGTTTCATTTCACAAAATTCGTGCAGGGTAGCCAACAAACAAACAAGAATTATTATTAACTGGAGCTGATCACAGAGCCAATACCTCATCCAACGAATGCAGATCACCGCTATATCGTGTATGTATGTATTGCTGAAATAGTACGATCAATGGGAAGCCTGTGAGTGAATCCGAATCCCGTCATCAATTCAGGGGTAGACCTTGTACACCATGCTACCTGAGTTTAGTCTGTTGTCAGATCTCGTTCGCAATGGCCGGAGTTGACTGGGTCTCTGTGAATTCAATAGTATGTTTTATACTCGCAGCATTTAACAGTTGGTTGTTCTTGCAAGCATGTTATGGAATAAGCCATGTGGAGGAACATAAGGGGTTGTACAAGAGCAATGGGGTCAAAGGTGTGGGTGGTGAGACTTGTGTTGGAGGTGCAGAGGGTGGATGCCAGGAGATGGACATCCCAAGATTGGTACGCCTTGATGGTGTTAAGGTAAGCATTCTCTTTTTGTGCATGCATTTTAGCTAAGCAAATGTGAAGGCCCAGATGGTTGCAAACCCACAGACGCGCTGCAAGTACGCGTATTTCAGAGGGGCATAACCAGTGGGGGGGGGTGGAACCCTGTTTCCCACACTGCCCCCCATGAGTTAACCATATTTGTACATGATTTAGTGGAGGATTGATATTTCAATTTGTTTTGCGATCTGTCGTGGTTGAGCCAATATTTTAAGGACCATTCAGACTCTCACCCTCCCTCTTCCATGCTCCCCCTTAGGTCTGAAATTCACAGATGGGACTGCTTTAGTTCTAATGCTGCTGTGATTTCACACTACAGCCAATGAGATGCTGGTAAATCAGAATCACACTTGAGAGTTGTCACTTTTAATCTATCAGCATATAGGCCTACAGACCATTACTAATTGCCAAGGACACCAACTACCAGCAGCTGTGATTCAACCAGGGATATCCCTGATTCAACTTCAGAGACATAAAAGTAGGTCACATTACTATTACTAGGGCATGCCGTGGGTCCTCTAGATAGGCCTATAATGTGAAGTTGAATCATAATATCATGGATCCACAGGTAGTTGGTGACTGTTGTTGGTGATAGTACTCGCATCATAATCAAGGTTGTGACATTGTAACAACTTTGTGTAAATAGCAGGGATATTTCTTTGTAAATCTGATTTTGAACACCTTTATATGGATTTTTCCACATTATATTGAACCAAACCCTTCTAAACAAAATCTCTGCAAGTTGCAAGGGGTCTTTTTCTCTTGTCCCTGTATAAATCCAACAGTGAGTGGTTGACACCCGGGGTTGACAACACTTAATTAAAAAAAAAAAAATATTATTAGCAGAAATGTCCATTTATATTACCGGTATAAAATAATAGTATACCGGTAAATCGCATTGACCCTGTTAGCTTATTGTCTCCAGAACTTATGAGCTTTGATTGTAAAAGCTTGATAGTTAGCATATGTGCTTATTATTGAACGCTTTTAAAACATGCAAACATGAAGAGCTCCATCCACAAAAGTGTAAAGGCCGGTTTTGAGCAAAGCATCGATACACATAGTTATTATACGAACAAGTAAACCTGCAAATGTTTGTCTTAACCCCATAATAGCTCAGTTGGTAAAGCACCAGACTTTGTTACAATTTCATGTTTTCAAAAGTGCTCAATAATAAGCACATAGCCTAAGGAACAAACCAAAAGATCGATGACGTAGTTTCGTTTAGGGGGGAAGGGGGTAAAAATACTTGATTTGATTACATTTGTACAAAAACATTGGTCTGAAGAATGTGTCATTATTGTTATTATGTCAAAATTTTCCAAATTTCTTTATTACGTTTCTGGCAGGGAGGGAGGGGGTCGGCTGAGAAACAAAACTAGTTACGTTTATAGGACGTCATCGATCTTTTGGTTTGTTCCCTAACTATCAAGTTTTTACGGCATTGTTATTGACTTATCATTCAACAATGTTCAAGAACTATCAGTAGTTTTCAATAACTGGCTTGAATGTATACATGTACATTTAAACGACCATACACTTATATCTTTAGTATGGTAGTCGGCATTTGGCTATCTCAAATAGAAAGCAGTTATCTTCAGTAGATAGCAGCAACAACTGTTTTCAGTTTACAGCAATAAATTTGTGTAGCCAGCAATAATCACTGCATGGGTATCTTTAGTAAAATTGATGCTAGTGAGTAGATATACAACATCATTGAGTAGGTAGTATAAAAGGCAACAGGAATGGCAATAGATATTGACTATCTTCAGTAGATAGCAAAACTGACTACAGTGCAAACTAATGATAATCTTCTGCTTTGTTTGTACTCAATGTTTACTCAGAGGCTGTATAGCAATTTTGGCCCAGCGAAAATAATATTTGGCGCCCACAAATTTACAGTGCTGTAGGCCTACAATTAGTCAATCTGAGGAATTACCAAGCCAACATTTGGCCAAGGGGTGGGTGGGGGGTACTTCATGTGATGCACCCAGTTTCCAGAGAGAGTCAACATTGAGTACAGCCTGTAATCTGCATGGGTATTGGATCATGGGAAAAATGCAATGAACATTATTCATGCTATTATCCTAACAATACTGATTAGAAACCTTTCTGTGTCAACAGTTTTTAATATTTTTGACACTGAAATGAAATTTGATATACATTAAGTTATATAAATGCATACCTACGTTCTAAAATTATGAAAGCATGAAGCACTGCAATAATTTCAGATGCAAATTTAATTATAGCATAAAACTAGCTCAACTTATATATTTGTGTGATATAAAGAATGGGTACTGTAGAGCTTGTCATCTTTTGGTAAAATTTCTCCATTTTTTGTTTTATTCAGCCAATTTATGACAATTCAGACCAAATGCACCACCCCACATTTCAAGCCGGATTGGCGCTAATGGGGCTTGTGGCTGGGGGCTAAAAGCAAAGTTGATGAGTATTGTCAAAATGTTTTTTTTGTTGGCTGCCATTAGCTTTGAAGTCATAATCACATCAAAAAATATTTGGCTGCAGATTTTTATTTTATTTTAAATCATTCATTCATTCTGTTCATTCTTTCATTTATTGATCGATTGATCCATTCATTCATTTGTTCATTCGTTTGTTTGTTCGTTCATTCATTCATTCCATTTGTTTGTTCATTCATTTATTCATTACATTACATTACATTACATTACATTACATTACATTACATTACATTACATTACATTACATTACATTACATTACATTCATTTTCTTAAATTTATTTTGCTTGCATTGCAATATTTGCATTGATGTCCTGTCCAATTTATCTAATTGTATCTACTAAGCAAGATCCCTACAAGTGCATCTCACAATTGCATGTATAAATTGATCTGGTTGGCATTGGTCAAGTAGTGCAAGTGATGTGGAGGTCAATCAAATAACATGTTTCAAAGGAAGCAGTTTATTCCATTGATTTCCTTTCCTTCTACTTAATATAAATATATTTAGCCTGAGTCTTTACATCTTACAGTCCTCGGGTGTTATACAGTGATGATTCATTCAATCTTCAACCATGTGTCTCTTTTTCAAAAATTTGGTAAAAAAATAAGATTGTAATGCTTGAAATACCAGTATTGTACTTCTAACTATCAGTCTTATATAATATTGTAGCTTGCACATACTGTACACAACTTTATTACTTTCCTACTAATTGTCCTATGGACGCAATAAGTAGACCAAACACAACTATTGCCGGAGCTGGATCTTTACCATCCGAATCTTTTATTTCCTTTCATTTACACAGTTGATCAAGTGTCAACTGTGTTCTTCATACTTAATTTAATATCGCATATCACTTCAGACAGCTATATCATCTGATATTTTAAATAGATATAAATTCAAATTCATTAGCGCCTCAGACAGCTATATCATGTGGCTTATTCTTTAAAAGCAATATATATCAATCATTGAAATCATATATATGCATCAGACAGCAATATCATCTGATACCCTTTTTACGCAATCAGACAGCTATATCATCTGATATTTTAAATAGATATAAATTCAAATTCATTAGCGCCTCAGACAGCTATATCATCTGGCTTATTCTTTAAAAGCAATATATATCAATCATTGAAATCATATATGTATCAGACAGCAATATCATCTGATACCCTTTTTACTTAATCAGACAGCTATATCATCTGATGCCATTTATGGTCCTGAAGTGAGACGACCCACTTCAAATCCCAAACAGCATATTTGGCTTGGACCTAATCATTACTCATTTCCGAATTAGGACAACCCCATTCAATTTCCAAACATCCTAATTTGGAATTGACATTAAATATTAAGTATGTGAAAACATTCCCAATGACTTGCTCAAATGCAGCAATGTATCTCCATTTTGATTCATATATTGGACAAAATGGTAAAAAGCAAAAGAAACAATGCCATTTAATATCATATTTTTATAAAGGAGTGGTGGGTGGGTTTTAAAATTTTCCTGACCTCTTCGGATGGTATCGAAACAGCTTATGAATTTTCCCGGCAACAATTTCTGTGAAAACAGCCACGCCCCCAGAACCGCTGCCTATGATTGGCTACTGGCACGCGACTCGACACAGGGCATGAATGCACAGCAGGTGTCGGACTGATGTCACAACACGCATGGCACCACCTTTTATTGATCTACAGGACAATGAAACCCTTTTCAACAAAACCCAGGGCTTATTACGCCAATGACAATTTTGGTTTTGATTGAAGTTTGCTCAATCAAAACCCGATTAGCTCTGCCTTGTAATATTTGGAAGTTTACATATGGTACCGTACTCTTTTAATATATTCTAAGGGATAAGTGTTTGCCCATCACAGAAAATTTCAATACCAGTAGTAATATATTTAGCATAATAAATAAGAAGACACTCCATAAAAACTGAGAACATTCCAAATTTGTTTAATTTGTATTAAAAAATGCCTTGGTTTGTACAGGTTTGATTCAATATCGTATTGATACATGTATGCAGGCCTCTGTTCCAAATAACACTGGTCACATGATGTACAATTTAAATTACATTCATACACATAGGTTGCGTAAACTTAGCAATAATTATTATGTAAAGTGTTAGGATTACGCTCTTTATTTTGCAATACAGAATATTTTCATTCAAACAACTAGTGCTATATACAGGCCCATACGCAGGGGGTGTACAAAAAGTCCCAAAATTTGCGAGAGTACCGAGCAAAAAAGTCTGATTTTTCACGTGTTTTTCGTCAAAAAAGGTCCAAATTTTGGAAAGAAAGTCCACTTTTCACAAAATCGCCCCCCCCCCTTGGGAAAAAAGTCCACTTTTTCAAAATGAGCACCCCCCAAAAAACTCCTGCGTACGGGCCTGGCTATATAATATTTGTCTGGCATCACATGGTTTAATCGTTGGGTCAAGATTCATCTAGAATCTGCATGGATTATTTCAGTTCATCGTCCTCTTATCATTCAGCCATTTTGATGCTCAGGAATCCCTAATTAATACCCAATCCTGATCTGGCAATTTTATTAGGTGTGCAAAGATGTATGCAATTAAGCCAGCATGAAAAGTTGTTATTAATTTAGCTAACCATGCATAGGATCTGCAGTGTTGGTTTATGGGATAATAATATAAGGTCTTCAAAGCTGTTTAAATGTCATTCGAACAAGAACAGCGAGAAATACACTCTTGATTATACTCGGGTAATGAGGACAGTTTGAATTTTATACCGCACTGTGTACAATACATAAATGAATAAATCTAACATTGATTATGCACTTGAATTTAGCATTACGGTAATTATGAATTGAATTGGATGGTATTCAATAGAGGGTGATTGAAGAATCCCAAAATACTGTAATGACATAATCCGCATTAACTTGTTTTCAAAAACATTGTACTTTTTAAATACCAGTATATCGTGGGTTAATAACAACACATGAAGAAGATCTGGTCACTCTGGTTGTTATTTCTCATTAATAGCTAATGAGTTGTATGTGCTATAAGATCTTGTTTAATAATGCAATGAAAATAACATTACAGTGTGTTAGCTCACTGGAGAAGCATGAGTGATATGATTTGGTTCATCATTTGCTGGGCATACTTTTAAAAAGAATATACATTTCATTGTGTTATTTGAAACTTTAACTGAATATCTGATATATCATTAAGGCTGCGATCAGTAATATTTTAAAATTAATTCTTTCTAGAGCTTGAAACTACATTATATTTGATATGTACAAGAAAGAGTTGTCTATTTTTATGTATAAGTATACCCAAGGTATGTTACCAAAATCATTTGATGCTATGTTTAAGAGTCTTAAGGATATTCACAGTTATAATACTAGAAATAAGCATAATTACCAACTGCACAAAACAAGTACTGTTGTCTCAAATGGTCCAAAAATTTGGAATCAAATACCTTATGAGATTAGACAGGCTACCAACATTTCTCTCTTTAAGAGAGGAGTACATGCCTTACTGAATGACAAGTAGATCCAAGCATGTTTTGCTTCATTATTATAGTGTGATATTTCTGTTAATCATTCTATTACATCATTGCCTCCACTTAATATGTCCTCTCAAAGTTGTTTATCATTGCTTTTATGCTTTATATCAGAGTTTGTAATTTGCTTTATGTTAATGTTAAATACTCATGATTATAGTACAATATTATATTTAAATTGATTGATTCATTATATTTGTGTTTAAATTTCTTGGCTACAGATCCTCGTTTTGTTTTTGTTCTGTTTTAATTTGTGTAATTTAATTATACAGGGGGTGCAGCATTTACAGGCTTCGCTTATCGTTGTACCTCCTCCATCGTGTTGTACTTTTTATAATTATTGTATTTTGTTGTAATTTTTGATGGAAATAAAATAAATCTGATTGAAATTGAAAAACATTATTGTGGTAATTATTTACCCAATACATATTAAGATACACAGGGATGTAAAATCTTCTGAAAATTACCAGAAATTTGCCCCCCCCCCCCAAAAAAAGATATGGAAATGTAAATATATATCTGGAATTGGATGATAATAATTGTCGTAAAAAGAACCAAATTCCAGCCTATTCCGCGGACAAATCCCCCTAAATGTTCAATGCCTCACACATGCCCCTGGCCACCTGGATTTTCAGGAAATGGATATGTTGCTCATTTACATCCCAGTCTACAACTAGCAGGTTGCAGGCAGCATTCACATTTCAGACCAAAGTATCTCTCATGCCATTTGTTAATGTCTCCTTGCTGTCCCTGAAACAATTTTTTCTCAAGAACTTGTCAAGTCCGATCAAAAATAATAAGGCTGCAAAATACATGTTGTAGATATATATTTTTGTAAACAACATACTATAGTGTTTGTCGATGATGACTCTGTGAAATATATGCGGCAACCTTACAGTAGCCTCGCTAGGTTATCAAACTATAGTGCATTCAGCACTACTAGATGTGGTGTATGCACTCTGTATGTCTTTGCATCATACATTTATCTAAACAAGTGCTCTAGAGCTCCTTGTGGGATAATATCGTTGATCAAAGAATTAGCAGTTTCTTTATTAATCTTTTGGGTTAGATGATTAAAAAATCACATCATCTCATAAGCTATCAGCAAGTTCTCATGGCTACCGAGTTCAAAAGTGAAGGTTTCTATATGTATAGACCGGAGATTCAATATAATGAGGGAAGTTCTAAAACGGTTTTCTATATAAAATACCTAGACAATTAAAGTGACTTTTGTTTGTGTACATGTTTGAACATCTTTTGAACCATTAGAGCTGAACAAAATATATAAATTGCCTTACATGGGCATTGAGTGCCGGTAGGAGCTGGATAGCTTGACCTAGGTTAACATGGTTAGAATTCTTTTAAATTAGTACATTAGTACTTAATTTTGTTAAGTATGGATTTGCACATATTATTATTAAGTAGTAATCTACTTGCATTGACATAATGTGCAAATAACCTTTGCATAACATTGTAGTTATACATAATGGATTTTATGATTTTGTGATGCGGGTGGTCAGAAAAAATAAAACAAGGTAATTAGTGATATAGTTTTTTTAAAGATTGTTTTTGTATATTTTTAATATCCAAATCTATAGAGAATCCTCAGAGCAATACATACACCATATACAAGCATGTGGCAAATGGCAGAGAATCACTCATGGAACAGATTATATAGAGCATTGCTTTGAGTACAAGCAATAATGAGTCTAGAAATGAACTTGCATGTCTGCAGTTAACACTGCCTTGTATGTACCCCAACACCTCTTGATTGTAATAGTCATAACCAGGCATATGAATATTTTGTATGTCTGAATGTTGAATTAATTTTTCAAGTCTCTTTTGTGAATTTACGCTAGTAGTCATTTGCCTGAACAACCAGCACCTCATGATAAAAGAATAATTTTGTATGTCTGAATGTTCAATTAATTCTTCAATTCTATTTTGTGAATGTACTGTAGTATGTTTCCATATCAAATTGGGTCATCGTGCAGCATCCTGACACCTGAAGCGCTACCAGTAAAGCAGGCTATGTCTTATTTGATCAGATTATCGGTGCAGGTCTAAAGGGAGCCACTAGGCAGCGTACATCCACGCTAACTCTTTGTAAGCAGAAGTCAAATGTGCTACTATGTTGCTTACCAGCTCGTGCAAATTTGTTTTTATACACTTTTATTATTTTAGAGAACAAGAAGAAGACACAAATTTTTATGTCAAATTTTCAGTTACAACGATTTATTGTGAAATAATAAATGACTTTTGAGAATGGAAGCATAAGAATGTATAAAAGATCAGATGTTCTTATAGAAAAGTGATATTGTAGAGTGAATAAAATACAAATGGTGGTAAAGTTGGTTTGTACAGTAAGAGTCTATAACCATACAAAATGTGATCTTTGATCCATTTACAGGACTTTTTTGTACCAGATTATTTAAATCCATTTTTTCATGTTTAGTACAAATTTGGTTGTGAAATTTTGATTTTCTTTTTGATTCCTTTTCATTTTTTCATTTGGAAATATTTTCTCACTGTGAATTTGAGACTGGTATTAAAGATTGGTAGGGATAAGGCTAAGGCAGATGAGGAAGTGCGAAAGTTGCGGATGCATACCGAGCTGTGTGGGGATGTTTATTGTGCTTACAGGGTCAATAGAGTGTAAACCACCATGTGTGTTGTTATGCAGGGGACCTTAATGAACTGAAAATATTTGCCACAGAGAGAGGATTAAGTGTTATAGAGGGTAAAATTCTTGAGATTGAAAAAATGGAGCGAGGCAGTGTATTTCAAAATGGGCATGGAAATGAAAAATACTGTTGAATTGCAAGTATGTGCATTTCGACCAATATTAATAATATACCAGTGCTAGTTATAAATCCAATTTCCCTAGTTTGTGCATCATAATAATACTTATAAAAGTTGCTACATGTATATATCAACGGTTACCATGAATTGCTATCTAGAGTATATAGCAAATATGGTGACCATGAGTTGCTATCTACTGAAGATAGCAATATGTTGTGATTACATGTTGCTCTGTGCTGTAGTATACAAATATTAACTGTCTATGAGTGTGATGGTCGAAATATAATCACGAGGTGAAAGATGGATTATTCCATTCCACGAGCCGAACGGCGAGTGGAATGGAACAATACATCTTTCACCGAAAGTGATTATATTTCACCATTACATACCTAATTTAAGACGTTAATATTTGTTTTATATCACTCATGCATAAATTCTATTACTAAAATACTATTTAAGGTAGGAAATACATTTTTCATCAACATAACACCATGTTTTGCCGTGATATACTTCACATTTTGGGGTCTACCCCATAGCTAAAATCGGCGAGTCCAAGAGTCAGCGCACGGATTGGCGCAGGCGACTACGGCAGAGCACTATGATAGTAAAGACTATCACACGGAGAGGGTGATGGTAAAAATGGCAAATGGTAATCAACCAATGAACTGTCTAGAATTTATGTATGAGTGATATAAATAGCAATATTTGATGATTACAAGTTGCTCTTTGCTGTAGATAACATGATATCATTTATTGCTATCAGCAGTAGATAGCAGTGGTGATAATGAGTTGCTATCTACTGAAGATAGCAACATGTGGTGATTACTGGTTGCTCTTTGTTGATACCATGATATAGCATTTATTGCTATCAGCAGTATAGCAGTGGTGATAAAGTGTTGCTATCTACTGAAGATAGCACCATTTGGTGATTACTAGCTGGTTGCTCTTTGCTGTAGATAACATGATAGCATTTATTGCTATTAACACGTAACAGTGGTGATCAACAGTATATAGCAGTGGTGGTGATCATGATTTGCTATCTACTGAAGATAGCAACATTTGGTGATTACAGATTGCTCTTTGATAGCATGCATTGCTATCAACAGTAAATAGCAGTAGCAGTAGTTGCTATCTACTGTAGACAGCAATGGTGGCCATGTGTAGCTATATAAACTATGTTTGGACTAAGTTTGAAGGCCCTTGAAGGACCATTCTGGTCATTTTATGGACCAGTATCACCAAAATTGTCTTGGGGCTTTGACCCTGTGACCTGAAGTCAATAAATTGTGCACAATGTGGTTTATTTTATTTTTTTGCATGATTCCTAGGACAAGAGCACACAGGGTTTACAGCACAGAGCAGATATCAATGGTGACTATGAGTTGCTATACAATGGATAGCAATAGTGGCCATGAGTTGCGATCTATGGTAGATAGCAATGGAGATCATGAGTTGTTTTATATATAGGCCTATAGTAGATAGCAAAAGTGAGCATGAGTTCTTATCTACAGTATGATGACTTTGAAATATTATATATATAAAGTCAACTGTAATTCATGTGATGACCATGAGTGGCCTTTAGTAGATCTGGTGAACATAACTGTCTACTGATCTTTTTAAAAATTAAAATCTTTTTAAAATCTTTAATGGCAGTAACGATCTTGAGCTGATCATCGGCTGTGTGCGTAGCAATGCAATATATGTACAAAATGTAGAAAAGAATTTCTAATATATTATTGATACATTGATGAGTGAATTCTGCAGTTAGAAGTCAGCAAGCCATAAGCAGACACAAGATACTTGTAACGATTCATGCATATTAAATCTAAAAGGTTGTTTAACCTTACTCACTGCTACAAGTTGATTGCATGTGTCTACCCCACTGGACATTATTATAGCTGGGACATCGGAGCAAATGGAATCAGGGTCCACAAACCAAATTAAATTCCATCCAGTTCATTTTTTATGCAAGCTAGAAGAGCACATGTCTTTAAAATATTTAGCTGGTAGTGGTTATGTAGTTTAAATTCCATAGAGTCCATTAAATTCCACCGGGTTCATTCTTTATGCATGCAAGGAGAGGACCACCTGTTTTTAAAAATATTTAGCTGGTAGTAGAGATATTTTGGCATCATGTAATTGGTTTAGCTGGTTTGTAACCATTTGCTCAGCAAGTTTTCCTTGTGGAGAACAAGAGGTAGCGACCTTGATAATTTAAAGAAATCAGCATCTTAAATTTGTTAATTGTACAATTAAACCAAAATAAAACCAACTGATGAAAAAAGAACAAATCAAAAACTGGAAATATTTAGAATACTTATGATATTTTATGTATTCCAAAGTTTTAGCACATCATTAGGAAATTGAACATGACAGTGGTTTTCAAATGTTTCAAATACTCATAAATATCTGATGAAATTAATAATTAAACAAGCAAGCAAACAGTAACCGGAGAGGGGGTTACTCAACTCAAATAATATTTACTAGGTAACTGTCTCCCACATTTTAGAAATGCAAGCTTCAGACTGGGGTTTAGGGACATAAGATGGGGTCTCTGGAACCAAAATGGGGCTTTGTTTAGTACCCTTGTTAGGAACATTTCTTAGAAATATGTCCTTAAAGCTTAAATTTGAAGCTAATTTTAGCATATTTGGAGCAAAATTTAGCCTGATGGCTCTGAGACAAAGAAATTGATGGGTTCTCTAGAATAGAAATTGAGCTTGAAAAAGGGGGGGGGTATTAAGAGTGGCATTTATTTACCTGTAGTCCAAGGTATACAAAGCCACGTCCTCCCCGACAGAAACATATAAACAAACAATCAACACTAACAGTTATTCTGAAAATACATGTAGTTTCATAAAAATATAGAGTGCATATCATCAGCACAGTGACATAAAAATTGGTTCTGCATGAATTGAAACAATGCACACACATAATTCAATTTGTGGTAACCTATATATTTTTTTCATTAAAAAAAAACATAAAAGCATCTGAATTGGCATCGTAAAAAGCTGTGATGCATGACATGGAGTAGGCAGGCAGAATCAAAAAATGTATAATGAGAAGCTCAATGAATATAAAATTGATGCAATGGCAAGTAAGTAAGAAAAACAATCTAATCCAAACATAATAAAAAGGAGAAAACAGCATACCGTAAACTTTCACCTAATGGCGCTATGGGCTCCCTTGACATAACTGGAATTTTAGACACAAACTAAAAGTGCCCTCCCATAAAAATCCCACTAGTAAATAAGGGCACATATCGTATTTCGTCAAATAAACGCCCCCGGGGGCGTTACATTTTCCCAATGGGGGGCGTTTATTCAAGGTCAATTTTAGAACAATAATTCCCATTAAAATCATTACACGGACTTCTGGTTCACTTCCGGGATTCCAATCCAGATTTTCGCCAATTATTGACGCTATTATCGACCATGTGGGCGACTTGGTAAGCTTACTACACAAGATAGCATGGAAATATCGGCATTTTTAAACATCTTGGTTGAAAAAAGTGGTGGGGCGTTTATTTGAGAGGGGGCGACTATTTGACGAAATACGGTACCTTTATCTTTATCTGTACATGAAATTTATCCCAAGGCAAAGGACCCTAGGTGTGCCATTTAATAGGTGAACGTTTACGGTATAGTATCATCATCATGTCATCATTTTCATATCATCATCATCATCATCATCATCATCATCGTCACCATCATCAGCAGCATCAACAACAAACAGGTATATTTATTTGGCAGCAATTGAAAAGATGCAAATATTGATTCATCTCAAGGAAATTTAGAATGAAAAAATATTTTTTGCATGTTATGTAAAACCCACAAGCGTCCGCATACTATACATCTAGATGGAATAGTAGCATTTCCAATCAAAATAACATACATAATTGACAAAAAAAACAAATATTTTATACCTAATAATTTTTTACTGACAAGCATTTCAACACACAATAATAGTTCAAGGTCATACAATTGCAAAATTGTATCATTTTAGTGCAGCGTTATTTGATAGGAAATTTGTGAGGAACAGAATCAGATGTAATCAATTGAATAAAACCAGGGTATCGGGAAGTAATTGGCTGCAATTAAATAAGCCATACATCATTTAGCATGGAAGCATGCTCTAGTGGTTATGCAGTAGAATGCATGCGGATGGAATACCAGCATAGCATTTCCAATCAGCTCCTAGTACTTGCTCATTTTCCCTGTGAGGTTCACTTGCACTGCATATGTAGTTTTCTTACTATTGTTGTAATAATATATCTTATGGCTGTTCATTCATATGTGCTTATTTATAGAAGCTGAGTGGTAGAGTGCAGAGTACACTTACTATCATTGCGATTTCTTAATGTTGCGTTGCATTTCTTTTATTTGAGTGTATGGCTAGCGGTCCACAGTGTCTGCAGGCAAAAATGGGCTTTCTTGGGAAAAAAATTCATGCTTGTAAAATGAGTTTAATGCATGAAGTAAACATTCAACTGAAAAATACACATTCACTCTCATAATTGGTTTCAATGTATAAAGAGATGTGTACTGTTAATTCGAATATAAAATTAAAATCAAGAAACTACATTCTTTCAGCAGAAAAAGCAACACCAAGTGAAAATAAGAATGCCATAGTGTACCGGCGGGTACTGACCGGACGATTTGTTTCCTTCTCCTATAAGCCAGTGCAATTTTTTGCCTTAATTAGCACCACCCTTATTATTAACTGCATGTTAATCCGATGGTCGAGTGTTGCAGAATGATAATTTTAATTTTGTTGATCAAGAAATAAACCATTTTTTTAATATGTTGTCTTTATTGTAATCCATTGACCAAACTGAATTAAGAGATAAAAATAGCATAGGATGCTAATTATATTGACCAATCCAACTTCAAAACATCAAAATTGCAACAATGATAAGCAAGAAAGAAAGCCTTGATGTTACAAACATAAAACCTTATTGTGACAAACATAAAAATCAAGCATACCCTGCAGTCGCCCAGCTCATCGTCAGATGATGCAACTTTATAATTAAAGAAAAGAAATCTTACTGAGAAGGTCATCAGAAGCACCATGCATATGTGACACGATCTGATCCACTCAGACCTTAGTGGGAAATTTTGAAATTAGAGTTATTACCATCACTAACTTACTCAGTACGTAAGCTTAATGATGTTGAAATCCCTAAGTGCAGAGCATACCTTTTTGACTACTTATTACCTTTTTATATGTCAATTTTCTTATGTTTAAATTATTGTTTTTTTGCTTCATAATTTTGCCCGTATCTCAATTTTATTATTGACGACTTTGGTCTGATTGGATCAAATCGCGTCATATGATATATATAAGTTCATTGATGCTTTATTAGTCTCCATAATCCTTGACCACTCACCTGTAATACAACGTCCACTCCACACATCAACTATTATTGACCACACTTCTCAATGAATTGCTTCATAACCATGACAACCATGCCGATTCTATACAAGAATATTGCCGTGATTGTGTGCATCTCCCACCAGCGCTGACATGATACAATTAAGTTGAATGATTTCATGTGAAGAAGTTAAAGTAGGGCTATTTTTGACGTGAATTAGGATGGAGA
Organism: Amphiura filiformis; assembly: GCF_039555335.1. Classification (NCBI taxonomy): domain Eukaryota; kingdom Metazoa; phylum Echinodermata; class Ophiuroidea; order Amphilepidida; family Amphiuridae; genus Amphiura; species Amphiura filiformis. Next base: position 57,272,986 of record NC_092628.1, read on the forward strand.
GCTATTGTTGAGTGGACAATAAAAGAGCTACTAAAGAAATTGTCGTTTACCCGCAGGCATTTTATTAGCTACATGTAGAGAATCATCTATACGTGAAATGTAATAGGTTTAAAGCAATTTCAATTTGTGCAGCTTCGAAGAGGACGATATTTGAAAGCAAATTTAGTGTTAAGATATGATACAAATTCAAATATTTGGCTCTATTTTTGCCTTTTAAAGCTAAACAAATGAGTCAATTTTGGGCAAAATTTGTTGATTTTACCCCTCCTGTAATTCACTTTACCCCCCATCCCCCCCCCCCCTCGAAAATATTTCCTGGTGCAGCCACTTGCTTCGTTATGAATTAATGTTTCTTCAGTGCTTGTTACCAAATGTGCCAAACATGCATTCATAAAGGGCCTAATAGGAATGATGATAAAGTGTTAGTACTTGTAACAAGCATGATGAGTTACTGTTATCAAATATATCAGTTATTTGAACACTTCAAATTAAATTCATTAAATTTCAATTAATTATAAGGTCAAAAAGTAAATTGTTTTAAAGGTTACTGGTTTAATAAAAATGGAATATTATTTGTCATCTTTATGGTGTATTTTTGTCATTTTATCTTTTTTTCATTTGTTTTTTTATGGTAAGACTTTTTGCAATCAGAGCAGAGGTGATGATGGTATTTACAAATGTAACAGTAGATAGTAGTGATGTTAATATGTTGCTATCTACAGTAGATAGCAATGGTAAAAATTCTCATAGAATTGATGTCAGGTTTTTGCAGTTCTGTATACACACTCTTGTTTAAGAAATATTGAAAAAGCTACAGTAGATATCAATAGCAGTACTATCAGGGTATATGATGTCATAGTTTTGTAGTTGCACAGAAACGTCAGAGATTTATTTACGAAATTAATATTTAAAAAAAACGCAGATATTTATCATAATAGTGCACTATACATTGCACAGGCATAAGACCACAAGCCTCAGCATACTTTACAGGAATTTGCAAAATACTGTGGTCCAATACACACCTTGTAATCCATCTAGCAACAATCAGGGACAGAAGGGATATAAATATTGCTATCTACAGTAGATAGCAATAGTAGCAATTAGCAGGATAAGTGTCAAATGTTTGCAGTTGTGTTGCATGATCTAGTTTTCGATTAAATTATTAAATTAATCAGTTGAATACTTCATCTTATCTCAACACTTCAAGTACTGATAATTGAATATGGTACAAGTAATTAAAGTGTTATCCGATACAATAAAGCAGGCTTATTTTCACTCTTCACTTCAGTTTCTTCTGGCAATTTAACAGAAAAAGTTACACATAATACTGATGAAATATTACATTCCAAATCACAGATGGAGGTAAATTTTATTCATTTATCTCACTTGTCTCTTTCTAACGTGTGTTGGTGACAGGAAAACAGTGAAAAAAATATCCATGACAAATATTCACAGCATCACCTAATCGAAGGTAAGGAAGAGTTCCTATACTTAACAAGCACCTGTGACTTTGATTCAATTAAGACAGATTAAATTCCACGATAACGATATTAGTCGGTAATTACAATGACAATTGAGATATGCAAATGAGGTAAGAGACCGGAAGGTAATTTAATATAGGGAAGCTGCTTGGTTTAGCTTCTTGTGCAGGTATATTGATAACTAATTCTAACGGTTTTTGCTTACTCGAATGTAACACTTTCAAATCTCTGTACTGTGCAGTAAAATTCAAATAAGCCAGATGAAAGGATTTATCAGCACTTTGAAATTATTTGGCAAGATTTTAAGATGATTGGGGTCAGGGTAAGGATTACCAGGAGGATTAGGGGCAGGAGTAGGAGATTAGGATGTTGAGATCAGTAAATAGGCTGATGATTGGGGTCAGGGGAAGGATTACCAGGAGGATTAGGGGCAGGAGTAGGAGATTAGGATGTTGAGATCAGTAAATAGGCTGATGATTGGGGTCAGGGGAAGGATTACCAGGAGGATTAGGGGCAGGAGTAGGGATTAGGATGTTGAGATCAGTAAATAAGGCTCCATTGATTGGTCATATATGTGTTGCTGTTGACTAACTGGAAATCTTAATTATGAGAGTTTTTGTCATGATTCATCAGTTGTGTTCATAGTTGACCTTTTTTAACATGAGTTTAATATTTGAAGGTGTAATCCTGTTGCAATTCACCCATTGCATGGTTCCGCCATGTGCGAGGAGTGCCTTGATCTGGCAGCATGCATGAATGGGAATTGAACTGGGTCATGTAATTCTTCCTTGCATGTCATGCCAGTTCGAGGCTCTCCTTGCATCATGGCAGAACCGTGCAATAGTCGAATAGAGCATAAAGATGCAACAAACACTTTAGAAGTCATATGCTTGCTAGCAAAAAAAAAAGATTGCGCATTTGCTTGTGTGCATCACCTTTGGAACACCTTATTTCTCAGTTGTCACTACCAAGTATAATCAATGACATTCAAAGTTGGTACATGAAGAAAGGCTTATTTTCCGTCAACCAAATTAGTGGACAAGTTTGTCTGAATTCTTCATCACAAATTGGCAGGTTTACTCTTTGCGTGATAGAAATATTAAACAAAAGCACTTTCAACCCAATGTGATTGATTATGAATATGTAAAATGTGTTTTTGCCTAACATGAAATCATGGATGCATCACTGCGTTTACAAGTGGCATGCAAATATCATGAATGTAGTGATAAACACCTGTTGGACCAGGATTTCTATAGATTGCTGTACTGAATAGAACAAATATAATGGTGATGTATTAACAACATCTGTGACCAAAGAAGATTTTCACGCAACCCCCAGAATGCAACATGGTTTTGCAGAATTCTTCAAATTTGGTCCAGATGTAAAACGAATCCCATAGACCCCTGCACCGAAGAAAACTTTATAGCGCCATTATCATTAGGGCCCTTAGATTCTTGACCACATTAGGAAAGATATAGGTTCTCAATGTTCTCTTTTCTAATTTGGAAAAATTTGGAGCCCCTCAAATTTAGACAGTTATTAGAAACAACAACAACCAAAGGCAACCATTGATTTCCAAATTTGTGTCATATATGTGTAATTAGTTCAAAACCTCCAGAAATGCTCCAGATGACATGCAAATGCATGGAGTACAATACAAGTGAGTATATCACCTGTCAACTGGTATTGATGGAAGTAATTCTTTTGTACACCATGCATTTGCATGTCTGGAGGATGATTTGAACTAAATGTGCTCCGTAATTATGATAGCGGCTCTCTTGGTTTGGTATGATTGATGGACCAATTTATCAATTGATCATGTTGATAAGGCAGGCCTTCTCAACTGGCGGTGTGTGCCACTTGTGGCGCTTGGAGTTAGTCGAAGTGGTGCACAAAGTGGCGCACAGTAAATTTACTAATTTTTTCACATAAATTTTTAACAAAGAAGGCAAATGCCCCCTGTTCCCCTGCCCTGCCCCCTGCCCTGCCCTGCCCCCCTGCCCCCACCTGCTATGCGTTCGGTCCAGCACGTGTTCCCTCGCAAAATCCTCCCTTAACATGTCGGCACTTCATGTGATAAGGTATTGATCAAAGGAAGCCCAGAATTCATTGTGGGTGATATACTTTTGGTCACAACGATGTATTCCGGGGGTTGCATGAAAATTTTCTTTGATCTGTGACATGAGCTGATCCAATCAAACCAAAGGATGACATTTTGAAAATTGATCATAGTTAACATTTGAACTTATGTCTGACAATATCATCAAATTGCACAGTAGAGAGTGAATCGATTAATTGTTGCATTTTGGCTGACTTTGTTTGTCTGGTTTTTTTACCTTCTTTGCTATATGTTTTCTGTTTTTTTCATATGGTTAGAAATCTCTCAAACATGGAAAAATGAAGAAATGAACCACAATGTGAGTTTTAAAGCTATTGTTGTGGCAAACTCTTTTTTATTAGCATTATCAGAAGTTGATGTTATACAGACATAGGTTGCTTCTGGAATTACTATGTCATGAGTAAGCCAATCAGAAACACAGACTTAAGATAATATTAGATGTTTCAATAGTCTTATGTGAGGTTTTCAAACAATTTTCTAAATTTAATTAGTAGGGTGTAAGAAGTACTTTAACATAGAGATCGTATTACAGTGCAGAGCTTTTCTTATAGATGTACATACATATAGCCAATTTTATGAAAATTCTTCACTTTCTTTAATGTTAAGTAGCTGTAGGAAAAATGGAAAAAAAAATACAATCATGTTCTCCTATACACTGATATGCAAGATCCCATCGGCATATAAAGATGTAAAAATAGCAACTTTTTGTTCTCCCAGAATACTCCAGGCATGATTAATGTTGTTTCTACATGTGAAGTGTTAACTTGCAAAACATGAATAGATTTCACTGAAGATACGGTTCATAATTAAGGAACACATTCAGCATGAGGCTTGTAAGCATTTTAATTAAGCAGTACATAAGGGTATTGAAACTGTTTAATTTAAGAGCACAGATGAATACAGTCACAGTCTTCTGAACGAATCTTGAAAGAATTTGTGCTGAAACTGGCTTTCTAACATACATCCAGGAATTTCAACACAATGAACATTTTATTATATAAAGTCTGCACAAAAAGTAACTCAGCTGTTATAAATACGCCTATAGATTCAGAACTAATAATTGTTTTCACACTATTTCAACGTAAAAAGAAGGATGATTTATTTACGCACATTTTGATACCACATTTATCCAATTGTGTTCAATATTGACAATACAGCAGTGTTTTGAAAGAAAAATACTACAATTTAAAAGTTGCAGCTATTTGTATTGATTTGAAGTAAGCGCGAAGATAATGACGGGCTTTACGTGTTTACAGTGCTGGCATTATAACCATTGATCGCTGTAAACTGTAACTTTAATTCGGGTATTTTTATGTAAAAGCACTACTGTGTTGTTAATATTGAAAGACATTTGACGAATGGGGTATCAAAATGCGTGTAAATAAATCATCCTTCTCTCTATGTTGAAATATCTATCTATACTACTAAAATAGTAAGCGGTCTCTGTCTGTCCGGCTATGCGTTCCGCCGCGCTGCGACGCATCGATCCGATATTTGGGACATGGGTAGGTGCCGGGAAAAGCATGTTGACCGTGTGATTTTGAAGGTCATCGGAGGTCATTGGAGGTCAAGGTCAAAGGTCAAATTTTTCGAACTTTGTCCGATCGGGCCCGATCGGGCCCAAATTTGGTGGGTGGAATCCTTGATACGAGGGGTATATATGCCTGAAATAAAATCGAGGTCAACCGAGGTCAAAGGTCATTACGGAGGGGTCAAATTTCAAACTTTGTCCGATCGGGCTCAAACTTGGTGGGTCGAAACCTTCGTATGAGGGGAGCATGAAAAACATTATATGGAGGTCATCCGAGGTCAAAGGTCAAAGGTCATGGATTTCAAACTTTGTCCTATGGGGTTCAAACTTGGTGGGTGCAATCCTTGATGCGAGGGGAATATATGCGCAAAACAAAATTGAGGTCAACCGAGGTCAAAGGTCATGTAGGGGCTAAATTTAAACTTTGCCCTATTGGGCTTAAACTTGATAGGTGGAATCCTTCGTATGACTGAGGGGAGCATGAAACAGTATCGCTATCGTGCCAGTGCGCTCACAGCATCTGGGCTCTCATAGCCGCAGGTGCACTATCTATACTAATAAAATAATAAGCGGTCTCTATCTATCTGTCTATCTATCTATCTGTCTGTCTGTCTGTCCGGCTATGCGTTCCGCCGTGCTTCGACGCATCGAGCCGCAATTTCGGATATAGATAGGTAACAGGGAAAAGCATGTTGACCGGTGGTTTTCAAGGGCCCCTCGAGGTCAAAGGTCATCTAGGGGGAAAATACCCCAACTGGATAGCAAAAGCAGCAGCAAGTGGATACAAATATGTGTACTGGGCAACTCTGGACATGTTTCATCCAGCTTTTGGCTATCTGCCCAATTTGAAATGCACTGTAATGTCTACCCAGAATGCATTGCTGCAAATGAATCTTAAATTTCAAACTTTGTCCGATCGGGCCCAAACTTGCTGGAAATGAATTCTGTAAGCGCCCATACCCCAATAAGTGCCCACAACCCAATAAGTGCCCATACCCCAATAAGCGCCCATACCCCAATAAGCGCCCATACCCCAATAAGCGCCCATACCCCAATAATCTATACTACTAAAATAATAAGCGGTCTCTATCTGTCTGTCCGCTATGCGTTCCGCCGCATCGATGCAATATTTCGGATATGGATAGGTAACAGGAAAAGCATGTTGACCGGAGGTCAAAGGTCAAAATTTCAAACTTTGTCCGATCGGGCCCAAACTTGGTGGGTGGGATCCTTGATAGGAGGGGAATATAATGCGCGAAATAAAACCGAGGTCAAGCGAGGTCAAAGGTCATTATCGAGGGGTCAAATTTCAAACTTTGTCCGATCGGGCTCAAACTTGGTGGGTCGAAACCTTCGTATGAGGGGAGCATGAAAAACATTATATGGAGGTCATCCGAGGTCAAAGGTCGTGGATTTCAAACTTTGTCCTATCGGGTTCAAACTTGGTGGGTGCAATCCTTGATACAAGGGGAATATATCTTGTGAAACGAAATTGAGGTCAACCAAGGTCAAAGGTCATGAAGGGGCTAAATTTAAACTTTGCCCTATTGGGCTTAAACTTGATAGGTGGAATCCTTCAGTATGATTGAGGGAGCATGAAAAAATTGCACCAAGGTCATCCGAGTTCAAAGGTCATCTGGGGTCAAACAGTATCACTATCATGCCAGTGCTCTCACAGCATCTGGGCTCTCACAGCCGCAGGTGCACTAGTACTAATAAAATAATAAGCGGTCTCTATCTGTCTATCTGTGTATCTGTGTATCTATCTGTCTGTCTGTCCGGCTATGCGTTCCGCCGCCGACGATCGAGCGAAATTTCGGATATGGATAGGTGACGGAAAAAGCAAGTTAACTGGGTATTTTTCAAAGGGCCCCCTCGAGGTCAAAGGTCATCTAGGGGGGAAAATACCCCAACTGGATAGCAAAAGCAGCAGCAAGTGGATACAAAGATGTGTAATGGGCAACTCTGGACAAGTTTCATTCAGCTTCTGGCTGTTTGCCCAATTTGAAATGCACTGTAATGTCTACCCAGAATGCATTGCTGCAAAGCTACAGGTGCACTAGCATTAAGAAAATAATGAGCTCTGTGTGTTCGATGGCAATCGTTTCACGGCTTCGACGCATCATTCCGATATTTCGGACATAGATGGGTACCGGGCGTGCGCTGTTTACCGGGTAGTTTTGAAGGTCATCGGAGGTCAAGGTCAAAGGTCACAGATTTCAAACTTTGTCCGATCGGGCCCAAACTTGGTGGGTGGGATCCTTGATAGGACGGAAATATATGTCCAAAATAAAAGCGAGGTCAACCGAGGTCAAAGGTCATTACGGAGGGGTCAAATTGCAAACTTTGTCCGATGGGGCTCAAACTTGGTGGGTGGGATCCTTGATACGAGGGGAATATATGCCCGAAATGAAATCGAGGTCAACGGAGGTCAAAGGTCATTACGGAGGGGTCAAATTTCAGACTTTGTCCGATCGGGCTCAAACTTGGTGGGTGGGATCCTTGATATGAGGGGAATATATGACCGAAATAAAATCGAGGTCAACCGAGGTCAAAGGTCATTACGGAGGGGTCAAATTTAAAACTTTGTCCGATGAAGCTCAAATTTGGTGGATGGAATCCTTGATACTGAGGGAATATATCTTGCGAACTAAAGTTGAGGTCAACCGAGGTCAAAGGTCATTACGGAGGGGTCAAATTTCAAACTTTGTCCGATGGGGCTCAAACTTGGTGGGTGGGATCCTTGATATGAGGGGAATATATGCCCGAAATAAAATCGAGGTCAACGGAGGTCAAAGGTCATTACGGAGGGGTCAAATTTCAAACTTTGCCCGATCGGGCTCAAACTTGGTGGGTGGAATCCTTGGTATGAGGGGAGCATGAAAAACATTATATGGAGGTCATCCAAGGTCAAAGGTCATGGATTTCAAACTTTGTCTAATCGGGCTCAAACTTCATCATCTGAGTTCAAAGGTCATCTGGGGTCAAAAAGTATCTCATCATCTGGGGTCAAAAAGTATCTCTATCATGCAGATGGTGCCCTTATTATAGCTACAGGGCTATTACAGCAGCAGGTGCACTAGTTATGAAAACAATTATTAGTTCTGAATCTATAGGCGTATTTATAACAGCTGAGTTACTTTTTGTGCAGACTTTAGTATTTTGTACTGATATTGCAGATGAGAATTATTTTAATGTATTCAATCTATCCGTGTTTTATCAGCAAATCAATAGAAAGTTGCTGAAAGTAGTACATATCCCCTTGAGGGAATACATACATTTATTGATAATTGTTAAAAAGCATTGATTTATTCTTTGCTACTCAAAATTGAGAAAAAAATCTGATTAGCTAAGTTGTATGTGCAATGTACATGTATTATATAATGTAGTCTAAATTAAATGATGAAATCGTTCCTAATTTGATTAAGTGGTATGATTAATATAAATAATGCGGAACTAGGAAAATAGATATTTGGATGGGACACAAAGGCAAAAATATACTAAAAATTCACATTCTTTGGTGGAATGAGACCGAAGTAATGTTTGTCAAAATGGCAATGAGTGGTTTTAGTGAAGTTGGAGGTCACTAAAATATATTTTCTTTGGGAAAAGACCCTTTGAAGAAACACTTCAGAGATAGAATATTTAAAATTGGAAATTAAAACAAAATTACAGAGGGTTTGGGGTGGAAGGTGATAGTGCCACACCTATGTGTTCCCAAAAATGTCAAATTGATATGGTATGGACTTCAATAGCCAGTGATTAAGGGATCTGGAATGAGCGTTTTGAGTGTTTCGACAGTATTTTTTGTGGGACATTAGAGCACATCAGACATATCAAATTGCATTCTGCATACGAAGAATGTCTTTCTGATATCAAATAATTTTCATTTTTTGAAATTCACGATATAATACAAATTTTATGACAAATGATTAAAATTTGATATTTTTCACATTTTTGATATATAACAGTCCTCAAAGTAAATTTGATAAATCTAATGATATATTCATAAAGTGTATGTAGCTGGGAGGAAAAGCCGACGATCAATTGAAAATTTCCAGAGCAACAAGTGATACACATTTATTAACCTATGTCATACACAAGAAAAAATTGTATGATTTTTGCTATTTTTGTAACAAAATTTTCCACTAAAACTGTTAGAAAATACAAGCAAACATAAATGCATTAACCCGCAAGAAAAGTGAATGTGTCCAAAAGCACTGTGCATAGTACACTGAGTGAACAACAGTGCAATTATACCCAATCTAATGCATGGTGTGCATTTTTCTAATGGTTGCTCTGATCGGTTCTCGCTATCTAAGAGTGTATGAAACTATATTGTTTGATTATGTTTTACTCTTTGTAGCACACAAATATCTGGCAAGTAATAATATAAAAATAATATAAGCATGGTGGCCTAATGGTTAGGGCGCGAGCTTCATAATCAAAAGGTTGCGGGTTCGAGCCCCACCGCGGCCAGTGTGTTGCATCCTTAAGCAAGACGGCTTAATTCCCAATTGCTTTACTCCGCCCAGGTGTAAAATGGGGAGCTGCTGGGGGTAATCACAATCTAAGTCGCTGAGAGTACCTGCGCATCAGTTGCGGACTTGTGGAAGCGGAAATGATTCTGATATATCCTAATGGCAGCGGAAGTGTGCAGGTTCTTGGGTGTAGCACATATTAAATCACCGACATCGACATTTTATATAATGGCACAAATTTTGTTTTAATATTTCTCACTTGTGTAATTTCATACTTACATATATTGTAATCAGTAATTCATATTCCTTTGCAAACTTTTGATATTACAGGTTTATAAGAAAGCCCTCAAGGAAAACATACTTGGAGACCAACTAAAATTAGCTACCTGCAAAAGTACTGTATCATTTTTGCATTTATATGAAACAACATAGCTGTCGGGCATTTATTACTTACAGGGCGTGATCATTAGTGCAATTATGTTACGTGCAATCGTGCATATTATGTGAAATATTTGAAAAAGGTTTGCGGGGTATAGGTAGAATAACAATTCTGTTATAAAATTAAATTTCAGAATTTGTGTGGATCTGAACGGTTAAATTAGGAATAGTCTGCAATAAATGAAAAGCAAGGTTATTAGCAATGACAGTTGAAATATTCCCTGTGCTCCATAAAATGAGCATATACTTGGCATATTTCAATTTGAAATATGCTGAGTATACATGTATGCTCATTTTACATTCATTTTTTTTCTAAATTGAGGTATTTTTACAAATTTGGCTTTGTTATGATTTCAAATATTGTGTAAATTATTGGCATGATTTCCTGTATTGGACAGGTGTAGTCTGCAGATACATCATGTTTCTAGGAATAATTCTGATGTTAATTTAGTAAAATACCGTAAACGTTCGCCTAATGGAGCTATGGGCTCTCTTGACATAAGTAGAATTTTAGACACAAACTAAAAGTGCCCTCCCACGTATTCCCTTGATTCTTGTTGGGATTTTTAGAGGATGGAGCTTTCTATTTGTACATGAAATTTACCCCAAGGAAAGGGAGCCAAGGGACGCCATTGGGGCGAACGTTTACGGTATGTCTATTTTGATGTTGATCAAAATATTCAATATTATGTCTGTTTTATTTCTATTTAATATTCTAGCTTTATAATATGGTATAGTATTACTGTGATGAGAACAAGAAAATACAACAGATCTTCATTGGGTCAATTGGGCACTTCTTATAGTCATATTATTCATTCAATCTTCCAACATCCAATTCATTAAGGGCTGGGGTATGAACGTTTGGACAGTATTTATTTTGGGACATTAGAGCACATCAGACATATCGAATTGCATTCTGAATATGAAGAATGTCATTCTGATATCAAATAATTTTGATTTTTTGAAATTCGCAATGTAATACACATTTTATGGCAAATCATTAAAAATTGATCTTTTTGATATTTAACAGTACTTGAAGTAAAATTTATAAATCTGATGATTTATACTTAAAGTGTATGTAGGTGGGATGAAAAGCCGACGATCAATTGAAAATTTTGACCTTTCAGTATTGAAGATATGGATTTTTTTCCCAAAACACCAAAAAAAAAAAATTAGGTCTTTTGGGAAAAAATCCATATCTTCAATATGAAAGGTCAAAATTTTCAATTGACCGTAAACTTTTCCTCCCTGCTACATACACTTTAAGAATATATCATTAGATTTATATAATTTACTTTGAGGACTGTTATATATCAAAAATTTGAAAAATATCAAATTTTTATAATTTGTCATAAAATTTGTATTACATTGTGATTTTCAAAAATGAAAATTATTTGATATCAGAAAGACATGCTTCAGTATTCAGAATGCAATTCGATAGGTCTGAGGTGCTCTCATGTCCCACAAAAAATACTGTCGAACGCATAATAAACGCTCATTTTAGATCCCTTAAAGTCTAACAGTATTATACTGGATTGCCAGTTTGAGGCACTGCTAGTATACTCCTGAGTAAACTTCTAATTGAAACAACCATTGAACATGGATCTAATGTAATTGAGCAAATCAATTATAAAGCCTATACTAGCTTGAAATAGTGAGTCCTTATTACATTTTGTACTTACAAATCCACAGACAACATTGATTTAATACCCAAGTCTTTATTACATTTCCATTTATAAACTTACTGGAACAGTCTAAGGTGAAAGTATATGTATTGTAGAGCATCCAATGAAATATATTTTTGAATTTAAGATGCGTCTTGTTGAGGTGTTCTGTCCTAAATTTTGCTCGGCAAAAGTGAACTGTTTTGATATACATGGTGACAACTCTCTAGTCCTTAAGGCTCCTTATGTAAAAGGTTCGCTATAGTCCGAATAGTGGGTTCTCTAGTCCAAAGATTCGCTAGTCTGAATAAAAAATAAGGTTCTCTAGTCCAAATATAGAATAAGACTCGCTAATCTTAATCCTTACACTAACCCTAACACTAACCCTAACCTTATTCTATATTCGGACTAGAGAACCTTCGGAGTAACAAACTTAATTTGGTTTTTGGACCAGCGACTCTTCGGACTAGAGAACCTTCGGACAAGCGACCCTTCAGACTAGAGAGGTCACAATATATACTGATAATCAAAATTGGTTCATTCAGAATGTGAAATGTGACATAGGTAGTTATAGTTGAGACTTGTGCTTCAAAGTTAAAATCCCCATCCCAAGTACTATACTATCTTTTCTTCACACATTCGCTAGCACCGATCCAAGATTGTGTGCCTTCTAACCACTTTAACCAAATTTAATTTCCAGCTTCAACTTATAACATGCCAAAGCTGTTCATATAAATTGTGTTGTTCCATATTGTATTGCTAAGAGAGGATAAAAAAATTTTACAGACCTTAACAGTTAATATAATCCTGAAACATCAATGTCACCCAAATGTTGTAGCCTAAATTAAATTCTCGCAAGTAGATTACTTGATTGATATTTTCTGTAATAACTATAAAACGGTGAAATTAGGTCAGGCATAAGCTGAAACTAGCACATATATTGGAAGAAACATAAAATTTATACAAACTCTGCAATTTGAAAAGAGATTGCACTATTCAGAAGCATTCTGTAAAACTCTAATACTTTCAATGTTCTGCCCCAAAGCACAGAGCCTATAAGAAGACAAAAATGTTGCTAGTGAAGCACGTTTTTGATAAAACCCCGAAATCTCTCACAAATCTATGAAGGAGGATAAAATCAATCATCACAACACAGAAAAGTAAGAGGGTATATAGACATGTGTCAAAAGAGCATAGGATATGTAGATTGTGACGATCTTATTAAAAATGTGACGAGGAAGAATTGAATCAGTGACATTAAAGATGGGTAGGGGAACAACCTTTTGTAGTTTTTGTATCTTGAAGACAAATGTATATAAAATGATCACAAATTTGCTCAACAGAAAATTTCTTTGGTTTGAAAATAAATAATATAATGACTCATAGCAGTGGCTTACCCAGGGAATATGTTTATATCCTGTGATGTTTTAAACTGCTTTACAGTATGAAAAACTTGAAATATAAGCCTGTTTAAATATGAAAACTCTGAAATAAACACACCTTCAGAAGTTCAAAAATCAGTTTGGATATTCTTTGGAACAACAAAACCATTTTTCCAGTATTCAAAGTTTGGTTAGGGGATGGCGGATAACCAAACAACTTTTTAAAAAAAAAAAAAAAAGTATTCTTTGTTATATTATATACCTGAAGTTAGTGTTAACTTCTTCTTGTCAAGATGATTTTCACAAAGCAAACAATCTTTTTTTCCCTAATGTATAAACTGCTTCAATTAAAAACAAATTATTATGCTGGTTTTTGTGTCACATGCATTATGATGTTCTTGTTATACTGAAAAGAGCCGGCAGGTTGATTAAATTTCACTAACATTTGTGATGCATGTTAAGTCCTTTAAATCATAAGTGTCAATTTATATGATTTCAATAGAATTCATACATTATGGCTACAAAGGATTGGACTTGAATTCGGTTAAGGGGGTACTACACCCCTGGCCAATTTTGTGCCTATTTTTGCATTTTTCTCAAAAATCATAGCGAGTAAGATATGTATATTATAGGGGCAAGGACTATAACTACTGCCCTGAAAATTCAGCAACTCAAGGCAATTAGTTATTGATTTATTGATCAAATATTGGTTTTCCCTCATTTTTGACTGTAACTCCACAACTGTTGCCTGTGTTGAAATAAAATTTCCAGTGAAATAGTTGTAGTCCTTGCCCCTATAATATACATATCTTACTTGTCACCAATGTGCTATAATTTTTTAGATAAATGCAAAAATAAACACAAAACTGGGCAGGGGTGTAGTACCCCCTTAAAGGACTTACGATTTGTTGTAACTGAAAATGAAACTGACCCTTTGAAATGAAGTTAGTGTGGAATCTGAACTTTGTCAGCATTGACACTTTAACACTTTTGTTTAATTTGGATTTAGATACATATGTTTTTCCAGTGTTTTATCATTACTGTATATAAAATGGGATGATTAATACAGCATAGATATTTTATTGAATTTAACATGTTGAAAGTAGAACCTTTTTGTAGTTGAAGGGTCTCTATCTTGGCCCCAGAGTGTATAATACTGTATGTTTCATTTTGTCAGAGTTGGATTATAATGTGTATATGCAATTGAGTTTGCTTTAACAAAATTTCTTGTGTTCACTGAAAAAACATTTGCTATCTACTGAAGACAGACAGCACAGGAAACTAGAAGTAATATCTTGGAGTATGATAATGTGCAGCTTTTGTATCAGTATTGATTTTGAATTTACTGCCTACTATAAATAATTTTACGGTCGTTTTGAAGAAAACACACATGCTATCTACTGTAGATAGCACTCACAAGATAAAAGGGATTGTTTCATGTGATAGAATGTTGTTGGATTATAATGTGTATATGCAATTGAGTTTGCTTTAACAAAATTTCTTGTGTTCACTGAAAAAACATTTGCTATCTACTGAAGACTGCACAGGAAACTAGAAGTAATATCTTGGAGTATGATAATGTGCAGCTTTTGTATCAGTATTGATTTTGAATTTACTGCCTACTATAAATAATTTTACGGCCGTTTTGAAGAAAACACACTTGCTATCTACTGTAGATAGCACTCACGAGATAAAAGGGATTGTTTCGTGTGATAGAATGAATTAGGTAAATTTGATTTTCATACAATACCAGTCTCGTGATAAATTACTCTTCCTGGTATAGTGCACATGATGAGAAATAATGCTTCTATATTAGCATATAGAGTCACTTGTACTAATGATTTTCAAATCTCACTTGATGTACTATGTCTATAGCCTGAGGGCTGTGATAGAAAGACTGAGACCAAGTCCTTTGTAATGGTATATGCTGCTGACTATATTTAAGTCATATACTGCACTATAAAGGAAGACGAAATCCTTAAGTTCTAAACATTGATTATAATTATTCACCTTTTTTGCTATTTTGAAGCAAATGTAGAAGCTGTCAGTTGTATTTCATTTTTATCAAGGAACCAAAACTAGTTCAACATTTGAGTAATAAATCATTCCTTTTTCTTGACACAAGACTCACAATAAAATAGTTTCATTGATTTGTTGGAATGACCTCCTTTTTCTCAATTTTTACCTATAATTTTGCTTTCTCTCTTAACATATATTGGCCATCTTGGTTTTTAGCCTATAGCTTTAGCAACATGCTTGAGCTAGGTCCCATCAGCATGTCTCCTCATAGTGCAACATTCAAATGGCGGCCCTTTGCTCAGCAATGGTGTTCACACTAATATGTTTAATATTTGATATGATCTTGATACAGGTATAAGGCTGTGAGTTTCAAAGTAAGATGCTTTCGGTGAGAGAAAAATGTAAAAAAATGGGGACATTTATGGAGCCATTAGCTGAGAAATTCTCACATTATAGCTGGAACATGGGGCATCAGCAGTATTGCATTTTGTGGGGTGCTTAATAGGGATGGCACGTATTAGGGAGCACTTCCCTTGCTTTCAAAAATCTATCATTGAAAGCCATGATTTTCTGTGTTCTGTATTAACAATAGGGTATGATCTACAAGAAAGCCCTGTTCTACGAGCCTGACCAACCCAGATTTTAACAAATTGGGGGATATTAGCCTGTAGAAATGAATGTGACCAAAATTTCAGGAGTTGTTTTTTGATATTTGAAAACAAAATTTATTTACAGGCTTTAATTATTTTTAAGTTAATTTGCACAAAAGAAGAAGACAAAAGGCCCGACTGACAGACTCAACTTGAATGGTCCATTTGCGCACATAGAACAGGTATTTTTGTTGCCAAAAAGCAGTATTGAATTCCAATATTGCAATTCAAATTGAAACAAGTTGGCCCTTAACAACCTAACCTGTGTGTTACCTCCAATAAATATTGAAGCCACAAACTACTAGGCCAAGAGCACTTTATCCTCTTGTTATTTCATGACCATAGAGACATTTTGACTTACATATCTGCTACTCTATACCATCTACATCCCTCTCAACCAACCAAGAAGCAAATCAATACCCCAATACCATATGATCCACACCGTCAAGGGTTTTCAATTATTATCCATGTCTAGCATATGTCAGGTATCGGAATGCCGTACCCAGCCAGACTTTCACTATATGTGCTCTCATGAAATGGCATCCTATCTGGCAAACTTACCAGACACAATTGATTTTTACTGCTTCAAAATCAATCACATCATTCCTTTTCCTGAGATGATTTTTTCAGCCAAGTTTTATAAAATTGCTGTTGGATGGGTTACATTGTAGCATTTTGTGTGTTTTGAATATGAATAAGATGGAATTTTGTTTAAAGCTTTAGCTTCAAAGCAAATTTAACTTGTAAACCCAAGATGTTGCTAGTGTATGATTGATATAAATTACATTGTAACTGCTACCACCACCACTACCACCACCACCACCACCACCTTCACCACCACCACCACTTGTCTGTTCCTACCCAGCTGATGCATAACCACCACTAATTGTGCCTTTGCTACTGCTTCCACCATAACAACCACTATATTGCAGCCATCACCACCACTGCTGCCATCCCTGCTGCCAGTGTCATCCTATCATCTTTAAGATTATTGTCATGGTCAATGTTATGATTGTCCTGGGGGTTCTTGGATTCTGGCCAGGTACCTATGCTTGATCCGTTTTTAGCAAGACCAGCGCTAGTATCGAGACTCTCACTAGGGTATCAAATCCAAAAAAATTGACTCTCTTTAGGGATATCATATTCCAAAGGTCTCTTCTAGTCCCGCTAGGAATATCAAATTCACCTCTTCTAGTCTCCAAAAGGGGTATCAAATTTTCTGATTCCATGCCCTCATATCTTATTTTTTGGAATTTTTGATAAATAAATAGAACAAAGTGTGATTTGTTGGACTTCAAAAGTCATTTCTGGTACAATAATTGTCATATTTGTGCACTTGGTCGTAGTGCCTAGGGGGACTTTTACCAAAACTGCCAGCGAAAACTAGTTATATGTTTTTATAGAAATCTGGTTCTGCTAGAGGGTGTGTTTTTATGCAAATCTGGTCCTGCTAGGGGATATATTTTTATTTAAAACTGGTCCCAGAAGGAGTTACCTCCAGGAACCCCAGATCTGGGTTCCTAGTAAATCCTTGAGACCCCTCCCCCGGTGATTACTGATCATCATCATCAGCACCAGTAACAGCATCAACATTACATCAGACAAACTCTTTATGTGATTTTTTTTCTTTTGTAATCTGTAGCTGTGGTTTAGTTCCAAAGTACAAGTAACATCATGAAAGCTTCAGCATATCTATAATTGTTTAATTTTGTGCCACAAGCAAATCATTAAAAATAAAAATGATGCTTTACCATGCAGTGTAACAGTCCTACAGCACATTCAAAACTATCACAGACTGTTTCATTGTTTGCTCCCTAACAAACTGCGCTACTGCATTATAAAGTGCCTCATTTTAAGTCTATTTCAGAGTTTATGCATGATACATGAACAGATAAATGAATGTGATCCATCAAAGACGCTGATCTATTTAAATCCTATCACAGATACAGAAAGGCTTTGCCATTTAGTTTGTCATTGCATATGTATCAAGAACATAAGAAAAACACAGTGCAAAAGAGGTGAATGATAGAAAAGTAAAAAACCACTTTGCATGGAACATTTTCACCCGCTTTTCTGTGCCAGGTAATGTTATCAGCAGTAATATCATGATTAAAGTTGTCATAACAAAGACTCTCTAAATTGAAGATTGCACTTTTCCATAAGCCGTTCCATGCAGTTTCAATGATATTGTTAGTTTTTCTAATGCATTAAGTGCTCTTTGTTGGTTTTTCAAATTTGTAAACTACACACAGTCTTTTATGATACAATGTTTACTGTAGTGATCCATGAGGCCAAATAACATAAACACAACTTCATCTTCCTTCAGTATATAAAAACATATGAGCTATCTTGGGTAGATAGCAACACTAATATTCAGCAGATATAAACCTATTATGAGATATCTCCAGTAGAAAGCAATATTAACCCAACCTATACTATTGTTTTTCTTGGCGAAGCAGTGACGTCAGTGCGCATTTCATTTGGCACAGTTTCAAAAGTGCTGGCATACACACGCATATGTTTAAAGACACCAAATAGAGGTGCCCATGACACAGCAGCCACAACACGCTGGCATCACTGCCTTGCCAAAACAAAAAACAAAACAAAAAACAAACAGTATAATAACATGAATCTTACAATCTGTCCATAGCAATATCAACAAACCTGATAATGAGATATCTTCTGTAGATAGCAACATTTACAGGTATCTTCAGTAGACAGCAACATGAAGAGCTATCTTCAGTAGATAGCAACATTAAGAGCTATCTTCAGTATATGGCAACATTAAGAACTATCTTCAGTAGATAGCAACATTAAGAGCTATCTTCAGTATATGGCAACATTAAGAACTATCTTCAGTAGATAGCAACATTAAGAGCTATCTTCAGTAGATGGCAACATTAAGAGCTATCTTCAGTAGATAGCAACATTAAGAGCTATCTTCAGTAGATGGCAACATTAAGAGCTATCTTCAGTAGATAGCAACATTAAGAGCTATCTTCAGTAGATAGCAACATTAAGAGCTATCTTCAGTAGATAGCAACATTAAGAGCTATCTTCAGTAGATGGCAACATTAAGAGCTATCTTCAGTAGATAGCAACATTAAGAGCTATCTTCAGTAGATAGCAACATTAAGAGCTATCTTCAGTAGATAGCAACACAACATGAAATCAGTAGATAAGTTATTTCAGTAGATAGCAACATTAACAATGGGTTACAAGCTGTCTTTCATAAACAAGAAATATGAACTGAACTTGATTGTGAGCAATACATTAAGGTTGGTCTGAACCCTGGAAATATGGAAACTTGCGGGCCTCATAACTTCTAAATTGTTGGTCCAAAGTATATAAAAGTATACATATTTAGAATGGCAAAGCCTTGATAAGTTCATCTGTGAGGTCAAATTTGGGCCAAAATGGCACTTTTGGCCCCAAATCCCCAAAATAACGGGTTTTTTTTTATTAATTTTTAAAAACTAGATCAAAATGTCTAGGACCCGTTTTTTCATTTTTTTGAATTTTGACCAATTTCACCAAAAATATTTGAAATTTGGGCCAAAATCGGGTTTTTTTATGATTTTTTTGAAAAATCAGCATTCTAAATATGTATACTTTTATATACTTTAGACCAACAATTTAGAAGTTATGAGGCCCGAAAGTTTCCATAATTCCAGGGTTCAGACCAACCTTAACACTGAACCTTACTTGAGCTGTCCTCAATAGATAGCAACATATCGTGGTCACCTTTGCTAAGCGTTTTAGTGTACTATTTATGGGCATAGGTTTGGTTAAATGTAAATTTAAAGAGTTGGGAAGCAAAAGATGTCTACACTCATTTGGTTTAATTGACAATTTGAGTTTCATAGCAGCACATGATGTTGACTTTTGGTATTTAAATCATGCAGCCCGAGTGTCTAGCTTTGGTGTGTAAATTAATCTAAATTGTTGATGTAGACATGCCAACAAATACTTGTGGTTACTTCATGCATATACGTATCAAAACAAGCAGAGTATTTTGGTAAATGTAGCTAAAGTAGTCTGCATCTAAATAAAATGTGTTATTCCAGCTGATAGAAATACACTCCCTATGGAAGACATTATATATTCCACTCAGGGAGTGTGAGTTTCAAATGTGGTTACATGAATGGGGGACTCTTTATTTGAAATCTATAGTACTACACCACTGTGTGTGATATTTAGGTTATGTCTTCCATAGGGGGTGATTTCAACCGGAAAAACCCAGTGTATGTGCTAGATGATAAAGGGTTAATGGAAAAATGATGATATGAAAAAGAGGAGTAGGGGAACACAAACAGAAGGGAAAATATTCTAAGATGAAAAGTATGTGTCAATGTTTGGAGAAGGGGAAGGTAAAGAAAAAAGTAGTGTTTGTTTAAGACCCCTAGTGAGATGATATGCTGAGCACTGGAGGCTCCCTATGGATAATATAGGTACACAATATGTAACATAGATTAAGAATAACATGAATAAAGAGACTGATTACCACTCTCTTTGGTTCTGGTTCTGGTTGGATACGACTCATCAACCCTCGGGTATGGTTTGCGTAAGTTTTGTTTTAAAGGAAGTCTCCGGCAATCACAACATTATGCATCATATGAAAGGAAAATAATTATCAAGCACGAATCACATGGTTTTATTTAAAACAAACTCATAGTGACCATAAACATGATAAACACAAATAAAAACATCGTCTCCCAACACTGAACACACGGTATTCAAAATTCCCGGGCGCTGAAATTGTCGAGTGCAATGACGTCCCAGTAATGTAATGAAGGCTGACGACAATTGAGCACAAATAACCATTACGTCATTGCACTTAGACAATCTCGGCATGGGAATTTTGAATATCGCGTGTTGAGAGCCGACTGTTTTTATTCGTTTTTATGGTCAATATGAGTTTGTTTTGAATAAAACCATGTGATTCGTGCTTGATAATTATTTTTCTAACATGTAAGGCATAATGTTGTGATTGCCGGAGGCTCCCTTTAAATGGCGAAATGATCTTTCAAGCTTTGAATGCTTTGGGTTCTTAGATGTTGGATATTTCTTGAGGTAGATTGTTCCAGTCTGTGATGGTTCTTGGGATAAATGAGTACTTATATAGCAATCTTTTGTGGGTTGAAATTCTATGAATGAATGTGAATGTGATCTCCTGGTGGAGCGCTGTATGGGGCACAGTATTGTTTGTACTGGTATAGAAAGGTAATCCTGAAGTGATTTCTGGAATAAGGCTAGACAGGTGATGTTTCTCCTCCTGGCTAGTGTTCCCCGTTGAAGTTCTTGGATCATGGTGGTGACACTGCTATATCTGCCATGGTCCTTTAAATAAACAGGGTCGCTCTCCTTGGTACTGCTTCAACCTGATGTAGGAGTGTTTGTCAGAGTTGTCAAAAGAAATTTGAAATATTTTCTGAATAGCATTGGAAGGTTCTTGTCAAATTCCTTGTCCAGATATTTTGTTGACTTGGTGGTAAGAAGGTAGTTCATAGTGAATCTGATAAAGGTACACACATAACCTCTCTCATTGCACCAGAATCTATACTGTTGAGTGACTAAAATTTCAAATATGTATTCACCCAACTGACACTGGAATAAGTTGGTCCACAGACATGTCTACAAAATCATAGCATTAATGAAGATATCTTTGGCTTTTAATGATTTGAATTATATTACCAAAATTGTTGCAAGTGCCAATTGTTAATTTTTAGAATCAATCTAGTAAATTGTGTAAGTTAAATATCTGCCATATAAGCTGGCTGTTATTGTGCTTCTTGAGAACCACTTATGAGTCTGGTATCAAAGTATTCTAGAATACTTTGCTGGTATCATTACTTTAACACACGTCCTGGTATGAACATATGGAATGTTGATGTATTTCATCTGTTAAATAAATTACTATCCTTGTATCCTATATAACATTAATTCCTATAGTACATCAACATACATGTTAATGGCTATTCCATTTGCAAAGTGTTGTTTATGGCTTTAAATGTTTGGAATGTAAAATGTTCTGGGAAAAGGGTAACCCACAGTCTTTCCAACTAGGATTCTTACAGGAAATCAAAGGAAAACACCAATTATCTTGATAATGGGAACATGCCTCTCTTTCAAAGAGTGCTGGTTATATTCAACTGATTGGATCAAAAGTGGCCCTTAAAGTCTGAATTGGTATAATTAGGCTGTTGATTTTACATTGTAAACATGTGTTATGCCTACTGAGGTGGTATGCAATTGAATGTTCTAGGTAAACAATGAAATGGTCAAGGTAAACTTCCCCTATAGAAATACTATAGCTTCCTTCCTCGTATTCATACTTAACAAGAGTTTGAAGAACACACAAGTCTCAAATATCAATGACCATGGATGAAATGTGAAAACTGTGAATATCATCAAGCCACTATTTCTTCAAAAGGTTCATAGGTCAAAATAAATTTGATCACTGTCTCATAAAAGATGTAACAAAGATAGTTTAATCCAGATTGGGCTTGTATGTCATGTATGTGGTCAATTTACATGAAAATGCTAGTTATCTCACTGAGGGTGTTTGTGCTTCTCCTTCTTGCGTGTAAGATCCATCAAGTACATCATCAGTCCCAGAACAACGCCAAATATGGATTAAAAGACCTTTGACCTTGGATGTACAACAGCATGTTATGATCTAATGGGAAACTGTGCACATCAACAAACACCATTTCTATCAAAAAGGCAACGTCTGATATAATTTGAAACCACATAAATTACTAGAGTTGGTTCTTCTCTTGGATTTGGACCAAGCTTTAGAATATCGAATGTTGCGTTTTGAAATAAAACAAACCAGAAATTTATCACCCATTGTAAAAGATATGGCACATGTGCCGAATACATGTACATACATTGGCTGACCTTGTGGATTTCCTGGCCCAGCCATGCTAACCACATAAGGAGATTATACGATTAACCTAGTGCAGCTATTGTCATAGCAGGGTATTATTATGTAATACTCCTGATCCATATTTGGCGTTCTCTTGGACTGATCATAGCTAGACAGACAGGTCCCTGCACAGCAAGATGATGGTGTCCTCAAGCTCTTGAATTCCAGGTACTCTATAAGGACTTATAGATGGGACAGGCATTGATGATGTACTCTATTGTTTGAATTTCACCACATTCACAGGTGGGCCAATCTTTTGTAAAAATTGCTTTATTTGGTATGATGAGATACAAAACAATGGTACCAAACATAACTGTATGCTGTTTATTACAGAAAATCCAGATGGGCTTTGCAACCACCCCATCTTTGAGATGAAAAATTGAAGCCAACTCATTTACTAGTAGTTTCTTTGACTGATAGACTTTTCTCTTAAAACGTTTTTAGAGGTTATCCAAACATTTTGCATAAGGTCTAATTACCAAAGCTAATTACTTGATATGCAGAATCAAACCAAAAATAAGAAAGGAATTTTAATAAGAATGCAAAGTGTGATCTACATCCCAAGGGTTTAGGGCAGTGAGGTAAATACCCAAGCTAATCAGTGTTTTAACCCTCACAATGCCAAGTGTATTTAGCGGTAAAAATTACAAATTTAGAATAATAATAGGAATTTTATACTCATTTGCCTATATGTACATCTGAAAACTGCATAACATTTGTTGCTAAAGAGAGCAACAAAGTCATTGTCATTTGGCAGGCATAAGACTATCAACATTTAGTGAAGAAGAGCGCTGTAAAATGTATTAAATAAGCTGCTTCTGTTCAAAAAGTGCTACGTAAAAAGTGTTATATAACAATAAGCTGTTGAATAAAAACACTTCATGGTTATTACATATTCTATGCATGCTATAGAGGCATTGCATGTGACGTATCATCCCGTAAATATGGCAGACTACTCAAATGCATTCAACAAAAACATGATTGCAATCTACCGTGACAGTTCGTCTCACACACATAACCCTGCACTACGATCAAATAGGTTGATGACAACATTTGATTGAATGGACTGTACTCCGCCATAACTACGGTGAAGGACACCGGTTCAAATTCTTTGTTTGGAGCCAATCAATAATTTCATGCAAGGCCTCTATGGTGATATATGGTTGATTGCACCTTGCTTGTATGGTAAATACCACTTGGGTATTTATTATGGAGATACATGTAGATCTATGACCATACTTGGGAAATGAAAGTCAAGCGTTAACAAACTCAGGTAGTATACTAGGAACATACATAAATGGTTGAGATATTATTTGTTTTATCTTACACTGGTTTCCAGTATCTTGGTATTTGGTGAACAAAATATCAAATTGTCCTACTACCATTAGGCTGAGTTCACATAGAAGTATACTTTATACCGTATTCGCTATACGAAATACGCTCATTCGATCAGGCTGAGTTCATATAGGAGTGTACTATGTGAACTCAGTCTGATCGAATGAGCGTATTTCGCATAGCGAATAGCGAGTATGTCAGTTTACCCATTTTCTTCGTCTGATCAAATGCTTGTAACTTTACTTCTTGAGGTCACATTGCATTCAATGAGCTGTCATAATGTGCAGAATTAGATAGTGCATCTATTAAAAAAATTAATTTACCCACATATGGTTTAGGTTTTTAAAATTAGGACGGTATACGCTGCACTAAAATCGAACACGCACGATTCCCACTATACTATACTATACGCAGGTATACGGCCTTTTCGAATAGCTATTATGTGACCCGGTACTATGAAATTACCTTGCTCAATTTAATATATACGCGTGCACATACAAAAAGTAAATCGTATATTCGGATAGTATACTTTTATGCGATCGTAGCCTTATGTGACCCGGTACTATGAAATTGCATTGCTCGATTTAAGCTATACGCGTGCACCTGCAAAACGTGCACCGTATACCCGAATAGTATACTTCTATGTGATCGCAGCCTTATGGGTCATTTTACTCTCTTTTGCCAAGTTGTCTTTGAGCTAGCTTAATTATGTTTTCCTGGATATTGGTATCAATGTAACAAGTGTAAGGCATTATGCAAATACTGGAAGCGATGTATATTATGTGGTAATTGTTGCTTGAATGATCTTATAATCTGAGTATATGCTACACTCATGTGCACTCTGATAGTATTGAAGGCATTCTGTCCTTCCTCCCCCCTTCATGCGTGATCTTATAATATCCGTATGTACCACCATCATGTGCACTCTGATAGTATTAAAGGCATTCCACCCTTTCTCCCTTCCTTCACAAGCGATCTTACAATCTCTGTATATGCCACCCCGGCCCATGTGCACTTTGATAGTATTATTACTATTAGTCCACAGTCAGTGGAAGATGATTGGAATCCAAAGTCACTTGGAACCATTGTAATGTTTGTGAATCCCATGTGACTTCCACTTGCCGTAAGACATGCACATATAGTTGTCATTGTCCCGAATAAATTATGCTCCATCGGTGTACTTGATGAAATTAATACAACAACAATGGATAAATATATTCCACTATATTACCCTAGAGTATACTTGTGAATTTGATGACTGCTTTGAAGAATAAGGAATGGTCAAAGAAGGAAAAACTCTTTTCAAAACTTCATCCATAGAACTTGTAATAATGCTAATATATTTAGATTTTGCTGATACATGGTCTTGCAATGGCTGCACCCATTTTAATTTGGGGAATTTATAAATAGGTATTTATAAATTTAGTATACATAGCCAAATGGTGGTTCCATGATCATGCTTTTGCATTAAAATTCACATACCATGGCAGATGACCAGACAAAGTGGACAGATTATTTAAAGAGCTGCATTATCTTTGAATATCACAACAATCATAAACATGATTGAAGAACTAGATTTGAAAAACTTACAACAATCAATAAAACATGTTGCAATATAATCCTGTAAATCTAGACAATTACTCAATCTTTTTTCTTTTATCCATATCCATCGCTGTGTCTTGTTCTCCCTCTGTAGCACTTTGTTTCTGTCTCTCACTCTGTTTCTTTCTTTTAATCATTTTTAGCAGTAGTATCAGAATTCACGAAATGTCTTCATCAAGTAGCATAGAATCCCATAAAATGTATAGCCAAATGTAGGTCAATGAGGCAAAGAGGGAATCGATGCCAAGACGTGCCTGTGGAGTAGGTAGTAGCCACTGCCATACAGGTGTTTCCAATTGTTGACTACAGTTGGCGACTAACACATTTCTATTTGACAAAATATTGCCAACTGATATTTTTACGAAGACATTTCAGGCTGCAGGTGTTGACTAAAGTTGGTATTACCAGGTACAATATACCAACCAGGCACAATATTGCAATGGATGTTTTGCTGTTTTCAGTAGATAGCAACCTATATAAAGTGCAATACATATTGTATTGTTGTAGAATTGGGTATTTTGCTGTCTTCAGTAGATAGCAGTATGCATAAAGTGCAATATAGACTGCAATGGATTTTTTTGCTATCTTCTGTAGATAGCAACCTATTATAAAGTATTATACAGACTGTAATGTTGCATTGTGGGATGTTTGCTATCTTCAGTAGATAGCAAGCTACATTAAGTACAGTACAGACTATAATGTTGCATTGTGGGATGTTTGCTATCTTCAGTAGATAGCAAGCTACATTAAGTACAATGCAGACTATAATGTTGCATTGTGGGATGTTTGCTATCTTCAGTAGATATCAAGCTACATTAAGTACAATATACATACTGTAATGTTGCATTGTGGGATGTTTGCTATCTTCAGTAGATAGCAAGCTATTATAAAGTATTATACAGACTGTAATGTTGCATTGTGGGATGTTTGCTATCTTCAGTAGATAGCAAGCTACTTTAAGTGCAATACAGACTATAATGTTGCATTGTGGGATGTTTGCTATCTTCAGTAGATAGCAAGTTATTATAAAGTACAATACAGACTGTAATGTTGCATTGTGGGATGTTTGCAATCTTCAGTAGATAGGAAGCTATATTAAGTACAATACAGACTAATGTTGCATTGTGGGATGTTTGCTATCTTCAGTAGATAGCAAGCTATTTAGCCACTTGCAGTTCCATCATTATGCACTATATGGGGAGAGCCTCGAACTGGCAGCATACATGAAAGGAAGAATTACGTAACCTTACACAGAATGTTATATGACTGGTTCAATTCCCATTCATGTATGCTGCCAGTTCGAGGCTCTCCCGCACATAGTGCATAATGGCGGAACTGCAAGTGGCTTAATTATAAAGTACAATACAGACTGTAATGTTGCATTATGGGATGTTTGCTATCTTCAGTAGATAGGAAGCTATATTAAGTACAATACAGACTAATGTTGCATTGTGGGATGTTTGCTATCTTCAGTAGATAGGAAGCTATATTAAGTACAATACAGACTAATGTTGCATTGTAGGATGTTTGCAATCTTCAGTAGATAGCAAACTATTTTAAGTATAATACAAACTGTAATTTTGCATAGTGGGATGTTTGCAATCTTCAGTAGATAGCAATTTACATAAAATACAATACATACTGTAATGTTGCACAGCGTTTTGCTATCTTCATTAGATAGCAAACTACATTAAATACAATTCAGACTGTAATAGTTGCAGAGTGGGATGTTTGATATCTTCAGTAGCAACATAATTAAAGTGCAATACACACTGTATATTGTAGTGTTGTATGTAGGGGAGAGCGGGGAGTGTTCGCCCTATATTTTTCTGACCAGCCTAGCGATGTCAATTTTAAGGTTAGGGATGACCTGATTAGCCCATGTGAAAGCCCTATGTCTTAGCTATATACGACCACAATCCCAGAACTATATGTCTTACAATAGCAACAGGATAGAGCAAACAAAAAGTTTATAAAGTGGCGAACTTGCCCCATATTGGGGCAGGTTCAGC
Organism: Amphiura filiformis; assembly: GCF_039555335.1. NCBI lineage: Eukaryota > Metazoa > Echinodermata > Ophiuroidea > Amphilepidida > Amphiuridae > Amphiura > Amphiura filiformis. The sequence goes on from NC_092628.1 coordinate 57,300,631, forward strand.
CCATATGGTGGGGTAAGTTCACCCTAATTACAAAAAAGGTTTAAGCATTGCATAACAATAACATATTAAATGCAAACATTAAGCAAGAGTATACAGGGCATTCATTCTCTTTTGGGAGTCACTAAATTTGTTGCAGGGTCGGGTCAGGGTAAAATGTAGGGGTCCAAAGTGAGCTTAAACGTATCATGTTTACAACTTCGGGGAGATTATGGATTAGGACATAAACGGTAGTATGAGTAATACTGATACCACATAACTTAAAAAACATACTTTTCAGTAGTTTTACCTTGTTCAATGATATAATTATAAATATTTTGCATAATACGCTGATGGGGCAGGTCCGCCCTCCAGTTTGGGGGTAAGTCCGCCCGGGGAAGATATAGGGCGAACATGCCCCATCCTCAAAGGGCTTAACGTGCCCCTTGTGCACATTTTTGTATTTTCTTCAGGGTATGCAAAAAACAAATCGAATAAGGAGTTTATAACTGCATTAAATCTTTGACAAATCCCAGATGTTCCCAATACAGATTTCCATTAAAACCATCTGTATTTATGCATCAATGATAAAACAACATTATTAATGCAGGAAAAAATTACGTTTTGGTGTAAATTTTTTGTTTTGGCTGCAGTTCCATGAACACGTCTCTATATGTCGCGTAGCTAATATGAGAAGTTTATAATGACCTATGTCACCTAATTTTGCCATCACCAACTTCCCCGATAGCCGTAGTGCTGAGAAACAAGGGGTGGGCGAACCTACCCCTAGGGCGAACACTCCCCGCTCTCCCCTACAATTGGATATGTTGCTGTTTTCAGTAGATAGCAATCTGTATTAAGTCAATACAGACTAATGTTGCACAGTGGGATGTTTGCTATCTTCAGTAGATAGCAACATACATAACATACAATATACATTGTAATGTTGCACAATATAATGTTTTGCTGTCTTCAGTAGATAGCAAACCTACCCAACATACAATACACATTGTAATGTTGCACAATATAATGTTTTGTTGTCTTCAGTAGATAGCAACCTCCATAACATACAATACACACTGTAATGTTGCAGAATATAATGTTTTGCTCTCTTCAGTAGATAGCAACCTCCATAACATACAATACACACTGTAATGTTGCACAATGGAATGGTTTGCTATCTTCACTAGATAGCAAATTTCATAAAGTGCAGATATAGACTGATGTGTTGCAGTCTGATTGTGCCTTTAATTTGTAATCAAACGTGAGCTGAACAAACTAATCTAAAGCTAACATGGCCAATGTTTACCATACAGTTAATGTAATTGATATTCAATTTGAAGCAAATAGGTTTTAAAAACATTACATGCTGAGCACTACTGTTTTGTGCTAATGTCTGCACAGAGGACTGTGGAACTTCTTATTTCTTCTCTTTCATTGTTCACTTTATTAGCAAACATTTTTAAAAATGCTGTGTGAAAGCTGCAGACCATGAATGAAATTCTGCATAAAAATGCAATTTTCAAAAGGTTAATTTCCTTTTTGAATAATTTTGTGTACATGCAAGTTATGTCATGATTGCATTAGACAGTTGTCACTGGAACGATTCCATAGGGGTGCTTAGGGACACTAATTAGAACGATTCCATAGGGGTGCTTAGGGACACTAATTTGAACGATTCCAAAGGGGTGCTTAGGGACACTAATTAGGTCAATTATGGTTCAGTGCTTAAGTAATTTTGTTGAATGACACACAATGATAACATTTTCTTTTTCTTTTTTCTATTCACATGTGCTGTGCTCATCTGGTGTCTTTTGAACTTAATTAGGTAAGTACTAATTTATTTTAATGGTTGGTTGATCAATTGCTTAATCAAACAAGTAACACATTGGCTAATTTGTTATTGATTACATCTTTGATTGACTGATAAAGTAAACGGGTTACTTGATTGATCGATTGATTGTCTTATTCCGCTTCGATAACCTTCAATTACATGTCTAATTACATAATCCAGAACTTAAAAATGCAGCGAAATGTCAAGTTTCTTATTTACTGAAATGAACTTAATTAGCTTGAGTACTTGAAAGTCAGGTGGTACTAGAGAGGTCTGATCTACAAGGAAATGGATCCACCCACGGTGTCTGAAATGAGTTTGTTTCAAAAGAGTGCTATATTCAGCTTCAAATTAAAAGCCTTGCAGCAATCATCACACCACATGCAGCCTGGATAAGAGGGTTGATCAATGAGTGCAGGCTTTCTACCTGTGTCCAATGCAATGGATTCGGGCTAGAGTCTCGCCAATTCTTGCAGCTAGGACATTATAGTTATGTGTACATGGGAGCAAAAATCATTAGACTTGGGAATTTCTAGATACTAAATGTAGTGGTACCAACTTTTAAGGTATGAAAAAAGAGTCAGTTATAGACTCAAACATATGCCAACTTAGATGTTTTGCTGGTGATTTTTTTTCTGATCAAGAATATCAAAAGTTGGATTTTCCATCAGTATAAACAAGAGGATTTTTTGCTGGTTTTAATCATTTTAATTTGAATTTTGGAAAGTATTGGAATTTTCCAAATATCTGTGAATTGAGTGCAGAAAGGGAACTATTGGTTAAAAATCATTTGAGGGCAAATCAAGCATTCTTCTTTAGGGTATGTTCTATTTGAAGGATTAAGTTTGTTTAAGTGTTTTGAAAATATTTGGTTATGTATGCATACACTGTTGTGCTTGATTAGATCACAATGATGCAACTCAAGTGATTGATTATGACCTTTAGACCAAGGTGAACTAAATCATAAGAGAATGCATTCATGAGAATAAAGCCCCAATGATGCAACTTGAGTGATTGATTATGACCTTTAGACCAAGGTGAACTAAATCTTAAGATAATACGCTCATATGAATGTGGCTGTAATGCAGGTACACTAGGGCAAGTAATGAAAAAGCCTCATGGTGTTAAAATGCAGACATGGCACAGAATAAATTGATCAATTACACAGTTTCTTGGTGTGTGCAAATTGTGAAGTTCAAACCTAAAGAATTCTTGATTGCATTAGCTAGCTTGCCATTGAGACACCCAAGTATACATGCCCTGCAGGGAAAATCACACATTGTATATGGATAGAGACAAAATAAGTGCAAATTTGCAACTTTACTCTAGTTGATGTTAGCTGAAGAAGGCTAATAAATCATATCATTTACTTGTGAGTATTGACCAGTTGGTTCAAAACTCTTAATCTTGAAAAATGGCACAGAATTATGGGAATAGGTTGAAATGTAGAAGCAGGAGGAAAATTTGTGAGCCTTGAAAAAACTGGAAGGATGGGTACAGGTTGGCAACCATGCTCATTTTCAACTTGGCAGAGAGTCGATCCAAATATCCCAGGCACAGTAAGATATGCGTGTGCATTGGTGATGAAGATCATCTGTGCAAGTGCTTTGAAAATTCCTATCCGAGATTTGACTTCAGGTTCAGGCATTGGGGAGCATTATCGCTAACGCCTGAAGGGCTTTTTGGCGACTGGAAGGGAGAAATAAAGAGAGAAAACGAACAAAGAAGTTGTTGGTTCTGGGTGGGATTCGAACCCGAGACCCCTTGCATGGCAAGCAGTAGGCCGCTGACACTTAGCCACAGGTCTAACGCTGGGCCAGCGAATTCATGCCCATATATCGCTTAGGGTGATTGCATCATCACATCCCGTGGGATGCACGCATGCGCTGTGAAGTTGTTTGTAGTGTTTTGTAGTACTCAGACTTGTTAGGGTTAATAAGCAGAAAGTTTGGATGTTTCAAGTTGTATATTTGTTTGACTTCAGGTTCAGGCATTGGGGAGCATTAACACTAATGCTATTTGAAGGATTAAGTTTGTTTAAGTGTTTTGAAAATATTTGGTTATGTATGCATACACTGTAAATCCAAAATCTATTTATTTATTATATTTATTTGTATAAATTTTAAAATTTAAGAAGAATTCTCTTATAATAGTTGTTACAGTATGAGGTATGTAGAATATCCAAAAGGTGCAAAAAGGGTTTTAGTGTTGAAAAGCAATTTGATACAAGCTGCATTTTGAAATAGGCATGGATTCCGAAAATAAATATCACATGGTGCATTTAGTGAATTGAAGCAATTGCAACCTGCATGATCAAAATAGCAGATGGAGAGAAAATATTTCCTACATCAACACAGATAGAGTATAGCTAATCAAACCTGCTTTGTTTTTCACCATACAAGCCTGCAACAATTTTGTATCGAATAGCAAAGCCCTGTGGTGAAAGCCAAAAGATCACGAGCTACCGTTGAATAAAATAAATCACTAAATGGCAAACTTTGTGCCTGCCCAGCCAGTCAGCTAGCTTGCTCCATGTCTAGACAACACACATTGTTGAATCTTGTTCTCTCTCTCAAGCCTACCTTTCCGACTCATCAATTGCCTCAATACACTGAATCTACACCAGGTGATGTAGTTACCCCATCCCAGTATTCATTGTGTCACATAATGTTGTGCATATTTTGTTGACAATGTTGTTTATTACTGAAATAAATACCCCTAGACCGCCAGCCAATGCACCAGGATCACACCCTGAATCCTGTATGTAATGAAATAGTCTCCTTTAGAAGACCCATAGATGATTTATAATATACTGATTTTTTAACCTTTGGGAACTTTGTAGAAGGAAACTTTGACTTTGATTTGCTTACCCATTCCAGGGTATTACCAGGGTTTTGAGTTAGGAATATTTTCAAGGAAAATAGTCCATTTTGATCACATTTTCAGAACTTTTTTTATTTAATGTCGAGAATATCTAAGCATTAACAGCTGAAATCTAGGAGATAGCGCTGATGAATCTTCAGCCAGGCACAAGTGACATGGTGAACGAAGGGGTTGCCATATTTACAGGACAGTCAAGTTTAGCCAACAATTGGGCTTGTTAAATCCAAGTCCTTCATATTTTTCATAAGGATAGGAAAATTTGAAATACCCAAAATTGAAGACTAAACCCATATATACATTATGTGAAAGGTATTGTACTGCATTGCATTGTGGGATAGGATAAGTCCTTCCTGTGGCTCAAGACATGCCTTAAGAACGGAACTAAGGAGGACATGCCTAAATGTCACCAAATGTCACGTCACATACATTGGCTCTGTTTGGTCCCCATTTTGAGATTAATGACACTGTGTGGAGTTGCAGTCTCTCCAGGCTGGAATATGTGCTAAATTGCTGTTATCATAAGTTTGGGGTATACTCTGTTTGTCATGAGATGTGAAGTAATGATCAAGTGTCAAAAATGCATATCATAAAATGTATATTGCAGCCAGGAATCACAGTTCACATATGTTTGTTATGCGGAATATCAGAGTTAAAACATGTGTTACGCATAAGTTTGATTAAATTTGTTATTTCATGGAATGAATTATTTCCTATTATGTCTGAGAGAGAGAGTAGATCATTCTGGATATTGCCAGATGTGATGATTTAGGTGTGTGGTTGTGCATCTTTGATTGTTTTATGTATTGTCTCATTTTAGGATTGCTCATTGTTTTATGTATCTTTTTCTGTTGTAATTTGTGATCCCTGAAGGTCTTACTATTCAGCTACTTGCAAAACAAAATAAGTCAAAGACTGATTTGATTGCCCTTTATGCATTTGAACAACAAGATGTAATATTTAACAGGGAGAAATATGGAGTCATGAACACCTAGCTGTTGCATGCAAACCATGAACCTGTTGTTTCATGCAGACACTGAATATAATATTGCGAACCACGTATGTATTGATAATTTAAGGACTTATTATTTATCAACATTGAAAGTATAATTTTTTCAACACATTCTGCTCTTTTATGGCCTGTATGAATATTTGAACTACCCATATACAATGCCCGATATTCTGACGATGTTGCATTCTAGATACATCAACTAAAATAGTAAAGCACAGCATTGATAAGATGTGGTTGACTATGTTGTGTAATGGAGCCACCCATATCAGTTACTCCTGCAGGCTGCCATGGATCAAGTGCTAGGTCATTACGGAATCACTGTTTTTGTCGCAAAGACCTGGTAGAAATTCAACACCACCAAACACTTAATTTGCTGAACTGTAACCTTCCAGTGATAAGCTTTCCAATATCGGAATGACTTATTGGATACCTCAAGAACCATAGGTCAAAGACTAAGCATGTTTGGTCTATTTCTTTTGTAAACAGTATAGATGATATTAGATGTATATGAAACGTTTGGTAATGCAGGCAGTATACTTAAGATCATCATTCTTAACAGCAATCTTCAAAGGGTTAATATGAGCTCATCTCAGATTAATGAGAAGAATATATGGCTTGCTTATCAGAATTTTTATTACCAGTAGCAGAGTAGTATTAGTAAAGATTACTCTGCTTATAATAGGTGAAAATTATTTGGTTTGTTACTTTGCACGTTAATGAAGTCCCTACTCACACTCACATAAATTCGCTAAAGCGTGCACCAGTCATACATTATGCAACATACAACTAGCGTAATACACTGTGTTAGGAGTCTTTTTCTTTTGCCTATTATAAGCTGAACAAACTTAAGTAATGGATATGAACATATTTGCGTACAATTTTCAAACTTTTTTTTTAGGTTTAATTTGAAGTCCTGACTATAAATAAAAAGTGTTAGTTAGCTATACTGATATAATTATGAAGAGGGCTTCATATTTCAAGTGGTTGGTATTATTTCAGGGCGATGGATCTTAGATGATATTGTTTTTGTAAAAGAGCTAGTAGGTCTACATAATATTAGGGAATAAACTCCAAGCAATTAGAGGCATACCTTATTGTCCATAATAAATGCCCCGGGGTGTGTAGTTACTACTGAACTTGAGGTGAACCAAATTATAGTGTTCAAATGCCATTGTCATTTTCTTACTTTCATAATCAAGGAAGATGTATTTTTAAACATATTAAAATTGTGCACACATCTGAAGATAGCTAGAGTTCCTCTTATTGGGAGAAGAGATTTGTTGGCAGCTAGACAAAATACCGTAATCAGAGCAAAGGTTAGAAAAATGGGAACTATGTATTGAGTGTGTATAATGTACAGATTGCGCACTCTGTGTACTACACGCAGTGCTTTCGAATGCGTTCATTTTTCTTGCAGACTGATGCATTTATATTTGCTTACATTTTCCATCATTTATAATGAAAATTTTGGTATGAAAATAGCACTCCCCCTGCGGGGCATTAGATGCAACGACATCACAGTACATGTGCATTATTTTGTACAATTTCACTCTCAACAAGCAATACAAATTTATTAACCTATAATTAGAACACTTTGACCAAGTATCAAGGCAAAATTCTGCAAAATAAAAGTACTCAGAACATTTATGTATTGATTTTAGCCAGTTATTGGCAGAAATTGCATATTAATGAGCCTTTCAGTCACGTTAGCTCATTAACTATATTGATTATTGATAAAAACAATAAGAAACGAAGACAATATATTTTGCTTCAAGCAAAAAATATTTTGATCAGTGTATTTACCTATTCAAATAATCTGTATACAATATGCTCAGAGCCTTCACGTTAAATTTCACCTTAAGGATACGATCCATGATTTACCGACAAGTGACTCATTTCGGAATGCAATCATGAATTTTGAATAAAAAAAAGTTTCCACAGGCTTCGTTGGGACTCGAACCAGCGATTTTAAACTTCCTTCGATTACGCGTCTAGCGCTTTACCACTCGGCCACCGTGGCAGTTGAGCGGACGAGTGTAATGATAAAAGATAAATCTCATAATGCCATCTTTAGCCTTTTGTTTACTAAAAAAGACGCGTTTTGTAAAGATAGATTAGCCGTTTTATACATAAATAGCACGGACGTTTGGGAAAGGTTTCAAACAAATAATAAAGACACTGATGAGATGATGAAATTGCGTAAGTCTGGAATTATCTGCGTCGCAATGTTTTGCTTTGGTTTTTGGAATTTGACCTTAAAATTTACGACTTCATGACATTATCATTCGAAATCAACAAAAGATATTTCAACACTATATGTCCTCATTCTTTCTCTAGAATGTTTTGTACATGTATGTGAAATAGCTTCAACAATGGTTCGCTGCATAATGGTAAAAATAGCCTTGACCTAAAAGGGCGAGAACCATATTTAGGGCTAAATTTAAAATTGATATAAAACGTTTGTCTTTTGATCGATTACAAAAATTAATTTTTGTCGTAAAAAGAAATTGTATCTGGCGTGAATTACACTACAGTTTTTATTCCTAGGGCTCTTTGACTTCTTCAAATAATTTTTTTAATGATAGAGTGAATCCCCTGGCCCTCTATAATTACGCACAAAAGATCGACCCCCCTTAAACATGCCTATACAGATGTAATAACTGGCATTGCAAATGATGTGCTTATAGTTGTGCCTATCATGATATCTGAAGTCTTGTGCTGTCTTCATAAGATAGCGAGCAAGTAAGTACATGACTGTAAGTGTTACTTTGTGCAGTCTGTTGAACAAATACCACCAAATATATATAACAGAACCATGTATTTGATATCATTCTATATCAGATATATATCTATGTGCTATCTTCATAAGATAGCAAACAAGCACATGGCTGGAATCATTACCTAATGCAGTTAGTTGAAAAAAGCACATATTTATATTTAAGACACCAAATATTTATAACAGAACCATGTATTTGATATCATTATATATCTATGTGCTGTCTTCATAAGATAGCAAACAAGCACATGGCTGGAATCATTACCTAATGCAGTTAGTTGAAAAAAAAGCACATATTTATATATAAGACACCAAATATTTATGACAGAATCATGTATTTGCTAATGTTCTATGTCTATGTGATATCTCCATAAGATAGAGAGCAATCACATGGCTATAACCATTACCTAATGCAGTTAGTTGAAAAAAAATCACATATTTATATACAATACCACAAAATATTTCTGACATAATCATGTATTTGATAACATTCTATGTCTATGAAATTTGCAAATAAATCATGTATACTACAACTGGATGACTGAGAACATTCATTAATTCTATGTCTATGTGCTATCTTCAGAAGATAGCAAGCAAGTACATGGTTGTAACTTTTCTTTCTGTTGTTGCAATAATAAGAATAAAACATATTTATGCTATAAAATATTCATGACTGAATCGGGCATCTATACTTTAAATACTGTCTATGAATATTTCATCATAAAGTGATGGATTATGCAAGTCGATTGAGACACACATACATACATCATCAATCAGATATGTGTCAGATAACCCAGACATATGTCTATGATGAACTGCACTCTTACTCTGTATAACTAAACTTGTCAAGTGTTAGATAGATTCAATCTCAGGCAAACAGGTGGAATGTGTCACATGACCAAAACAATTATATACATTTCATCTGATTGATCAACAAAATTAACAATTTGTGGGCTTCATTTATTTCACCAACTCTGATAAATTTAGAAAATAACTGTTATTGTCAATGACAACATTTGACATTTGCCAAATAGGGCCCATGTAAAATTATTAATTTCACAACATCATTTGATGTCTTGAACTCATTTTAAAATTTCAACAGTACAGGAATCAAAATCCAACTCCTTTAAATTTCCGTGCACAGCTTGTGGAAGACAACTGAGACACGATCAATAAATCTCCTCAAACACGATTTATATTCTGTATTTGTTCCACCATATATGGTAATGAGCACAAGCAATTAAGTTCTATCAATGTTGGGGAAATGAGGTAAATCCCAAGGAGATGCAGTTAACAAATGAAGTTTGTGATATATTGTGGGAATTGGGAAAGAGGAGTGTGTATAGTGTGAAGAGACTCTGAGGAGTTGCGACAAATGTTATTGTGTACCAACTCAGAGGAGGGATTATGAAACGAATGTATGAATATTATCAACATGTCTGAATAGCAATTTAGCAGTGGTATAAAGCATTTGTATTCCAAGAGAAGCAGACTCTTGCCTGGCTTATGTATGTTTTTGTTCATGTGTTTGTGTGAGAAGAGGGAGAGAGAGAGAGGGAGAGAGTGAGAGATTGGGGGGTGTCTCAATGCGTGGGGTGTGTTGGGGTGGGTATGCTTTGGGTAAAGATTTACCCCTCCCTAATCCAGAGGTAACCCATTTTATTTTTGTCCCCAACCTAACCTGGTCAGGCAGCATCTTTTTTTGGTGTGATTGCAGTCAAGTCTGAGATTTTTTTTCCTGACCTGGACAAACCAGACCACATTCTGATTACCCTAAAATCTGTGACCGAATCTGAACCATACCAGACTGTCACATTTGTTGTTATAACAATTGTATACCCACCGTGCCTGGATTTTCAGTGCACTTTTAGCTTTGCATAATGGGCTCTCATGTGACATGTTTTAACAAATCACAGTGCGCGATTTTGAATAATGGGTCGTAAGAGTAATTCCTTGATGTCTTGCCTTTCAAGAAATGTATGCTTTTACATGTCTTGCATGAATAATTGAGAAGTTACGATATGACACTTTTTACTAAATGCATGTCTGAGATTGCACAGCTGCTTTAACATGGCCTCTAAGCCCAGCATGTTAGGCACACAGATTTTCTTCAAATATATCAAGAAACTGTCAAAAAGTCAAAAGATGTTGAAGCACGTGTCTTCAATTAAATGCATTATAATGCTAGATGTTCCTTGCCCTTTCAAATAAAAAGCTGTTTTTCTTTTATTCCTGATCCTGTATGGTTGGTAATAGGCATATAGGCCTATATCTCTGTGCTACAGTGAGTAGTTTATAGCCCATTGGGATCTCGTATCTCGTATTTGCAGATCAAAGATAGTTGTACTTTTTGCTTTAACATGGCTTTGCCAAGTTGGTGGGGTAGATTTGCTATGCTAGCAATTTCCGATTTCCGTATCAAATGATAGATATTTTTGATGCCAACAGGTTTTGCTGCATGTTTTATTTCTGCACATACATTATGTAGTGGGAAATAGATTAGATTGCCTTGCCCCTGCTGTGAGCAATTTTCTTAATGGCTTTGTGATAAATGTTATCTTGTCTTGTTGTTCCAGTTGTAAATTGTATAGGGAGTATTGGTGGGAGGTTAATGACTGCACATTGCAAGGATATGCAAAATGCAATATTTTTTATTATATATAGTCACTTTACTTTGTATAGTATGCATCTTCAACAGTGGCATAGCTAGGGGTTGTGGTGCCCAGGAAAAGGATACAGAATGGTGCCCCCCCCCCCATTCTTGAAACAATTGCAAGCAGAGTGCACAGAAATTTGCAAAAAGTTGAATTTCGGTCATAAAACGGTCTTTCAAATGACTATTTATGTTGAAATGTATGCAAAGCATGCATGAACATTTTGACTTTCACCTTTTGTAGCGGGCGCAATATCAATCTAGGGGGCGCCAAATTGGTCAATTTGGCACTGTCCTAACACTACTGCGCCCATGTCCCCTCCCTTGCCCATCGCTTCTCAATACATAAATAATTACACAATATTAAGTAGAGCTGAGCCGAAATGACTTGTCCACCAAATCCAATATTGATGTTCCTAATATTGGCCGATATCCAATCCGATCTGATATTTAAAAAGGAAAAACAAAAGAACTAAAAACAATTTTTTTACTGATCCGATATTTTGTTGACTACGCATATATCGATAACCAATCAAATAATTGGTTCAGCCTTAAGGGCTGGGGTATGAGCGTTTGGACAGTATTTATTGTGGGACATTAGAGCACATCAGACATATCGAATTGCATTCTGAATACGAAGAATGTCATTCTGATATCAAATAATTTTGATTTTTGAAATTCGCAATTTAATACATATTTTATGGCAAATCATTAAAATTGATATTTTTGATATTTAACAGTACTTGAAGTAAACTTTATAAATCTGATGATTTATACTTAAAGTGTATGTAGGTGGGATGAAAACCGACGATCAATTGAAAATTTTGACCTTTTGTATTGAAGATATGGATTTTTTTCCCCAAAACACCAAAAAAAATTAGGTCTTTTGGGGGAAAAAATCCATATCTTCAATATGAAAGGTCAAAATTTTCAATTGACCGTCGGCTTTTCCTCCCTGCTACATACACTTTAAGAATATATAATTAGATTTATATAATTTACTTCGAGGACTGTTATATATCAAACATTTGAAAAATATCAATTTTTATAATTTGTCATAAAATTTGTATTATATTGTGATTTTTCAAAAATGAAAATTATTTGATATCAGAAAGACATGCTTCAGTATTCAGAATGCAATTCGATAGGTCTGAGGTGCTCTCATGTCCCACAAAAAATACTGTCAAACGCTTATAATAAACGCTCATTTTAGATCCCTTAATATTAAGACAAAAAGCTACACAAGGCAGTCTTTTTATGTGTATATCATGTTTTTCATCTGAATCTCCATTTGCACACTGAGTGAGAGAATCAATTGCTTCACATTTGCAGTAGTCAGGTATACAAATAGATTGGTACACTTTCAAGAAAACATTTTAATAAAGAATGCCCCAAATCCATATAACATTAGTATTCATTCCTGCCTTGACATTTTACTCACCATTAAGCACTCTTGATAAGAATGCAGCCCAACATAGCACTAGCCTAAACTATGTAGATTAATCATGTATAAAGTTGTAAGTATCTGTCCTTACGTATCAATAAATCACTCCTACTTCTCTCAAGAAACCGTTATAAAAGGTTAAGATGAAAAGGAGACAATTGACATTTGAAATTCTTGACAATTTGGACTGTTATATGTAATAGAAGCCATATAAAAGCTGAATGTTACACTATATTTGCTATAAAAGTAACCTTCATTCCATAGATATCAAACTCAAAAAGGAATATTGGTTATGTGTGACACGATTTGGTTCATTAATCCTGTAAGTGTAAGTTAGCATCTGTGAAACAGAGATATGTAATGGGAAAAATAAATTGCAAGTATATCCAAAATGAACAACATATACTATGTACATTAAATAAAGTACTTAGTAACAAAGAACTATAGACAAAACATTAAAAAATGAAAAAGGGGACTTGCAATAGTACTTATTCATCCCAAATGAATATACAAGTTGCTGCTTAGGAGCGTGTTTATTGCAGCTGCTACACAAGGAGGAATACTGGAAAAGATATGTGACAATTATGCGAAGTGCTCGGATTTTATCAGGGATTTTATACAGAGTGTATAAATAATAAGTATATATAATTCACAGCAAACTATAAGTTTTGTGTCCATTGTGGCTAAATTCAAGCCATATTGTAACATTTTCATAAAAAATAGGTTAGTATTTCTTTTCCATAAAATGTTAGCTTTTACTGTCCCCTTTAATTTTGAGCCGAACAACTGAGTTAAAGCAAAGAAAATCGGAATTCACTACCAGCGCCGATGTTGCCAATGCTTATCACTGCATCTAGTGCTACGGCACGGTCCTTTGATGTGTTTATGATCATCTCACACGCCACGTAAATGCTGTGTTATGAACATCGCATACTCGTTCAACTAATATTTCCATCGTATTAATTAAACAATGATTCCTGCGTTTGATTCAAAATCTTGGATTTTGACAAAACTACAGCACCTACAGTCTTGATTTATGCAGGGTATGTTAGTTTAATAAAGCACATTACAATCGTTTAAAAAAAGAATTTTGAAAAATATTGAGGGCGTCCTTCTCAGCAAATGTTACAATATGGCTTTAAGCTGTTTTATTGGCCAATAGTAAACAGCATTTAAGCAAGAAAAACATGTCTCTTACATGACGATATATCATTGTAAATGCTATAAAACTCTGCTTATAAAATATTAACTATATTCACATTTTATCATATCAAACATTAGAGCACATTAAACATGATAAAAACACAAAATTTGTTGTTATCAACCCACGTGTTGAGCTTAGATATCCCTTAAAAATGAACCTCTCTGCCTCGCATACTATTTAGATTGATAAATGATATGACCGTAGAAAGCTGGTTTCTTGTTTCAATAAGCCTCTTAGGGAATCAGGCAGACAGTTTAAAAGCAAAAGTAGACTATTGACATTTTGAATTATAAATAAATTTGCAGTCTGCTGTTGTAACAAATTGTCATGGTGGTAATACTGTCAAAAGAAATATATTACAACTTCACAATAATACTCGGTGGCGGCGCAAGGAATTTTTTTCGGGGGGGCATTGGAGGGGAGCATTGGAGGGCAGGGGTAAAGTGAATTTTAGGGGGTGCAAAATCAACAAATTTTGCTCAAAATTGCCACAGAAATTGGAAATTTTTGTGAAATTTTGGGTTTAACTGGGGGGGCAACAGGGAAAGAGTTCTAACTGGGGCATGCCCCATATGGTGCAGCCACTGATAATACTATCAGCAGTAGTATTCATAGTTTACACATTAGGTTTGACATGAACTTTTTCCCTTTTGTAATTATTACTATTATTCTTAACAACATTATCATTATCATTGTCGGTATTATACTCATCATCATCTGTTGTTATCAACAACATCCTCATTGGTAACATCATCACCATCATCTAGATTGTCATCATCATCATCATCATCATCATCATCATCACCATCATCTATATTGTCATCATCATCATCATCATCATCATCATCATCATCGTCATCATTATTGTCATCGTCATCATCCTTGTCGTTGTCAACGTCATCATCGACGTAATGATCATTATCATTGTCATCGTCATCATCATCATCATCATGATCATCATCATCATCATCATCATCATCATCATCATCATCATCATCATCATCATCATTATCCTCATCATCATCATCATCATCATCATCATCATCATCATCAACGTCATTGTTGTCATCATCATCATCATCATCATCATCATCATCATCATCATCATCACCATCATCTATATTGTCATCATCATCATCATCATCGTCATCATCATCACCATCATCATTATTGTCATCATCATCATCATCATCATCATCATCATCATCATCATCATCATCATCATCATCATCATCATCATTATAATCATCATCATCATCAACAATAGATGCAGTGTGAAGAGTAACAGAACAATCCATTGTTCATTTCAGCAATTAATACCAATATTCATAAATAAGTAAATAAATCATAAATTGATAAACAAAACTGAACCATTATTTTTACTATAGATTTTAAAATTCTATGCATTAGAAAACTGGAGCAAATTATGCAATCGACAAATGACTACCTCATTCAGACTGCGTGTTTTCAAGTAGCTTATAGTATTTGGGTGGATTGGTAAATACCACATCATGACTATTGATGTTAATGAGTTAGACACTCTATACACAAGATATGGTCTGCCTGCTGGAGATGTTTGCTGCAGTTCACAGCCTTTATTTCCCTGCTGTCTTCAGTAGACAGTTGTTTGCTTGAATTATAATAAAATTAAATATTAGTGAGAGATAGAGACAGAGAGACAGTAGGGGTTGTTTTACAATCAGAGTACGCCAACTGTCTCATGGGGGTGAAAATGAATTGTCTAGTTTTTCCCAATTTATTTGTTTTTGTGTTGTGGATGGGTCAAATGATATCTGTACAATTTATGGTTTCGCTTCGTTATTCCGAAGGGTCGTTATTCCGAAGGTTCATTACTCCGAATTAACGATAAGGTTCGTTATTCGAAGGACCGTTATTCAAGGGTCATTACTCGAATTTACAACAAGGTTCGGTATTCCGAAGGGTCGTTATTCGAAGGGTCGTTATTCAAGGGTCATTACTCAATTTAAAACAGGGCTCGTTATTCCGAATTTACAACTAGGCTCGTTATTCGAATTTAAAACCAGGCTCGTTATTCAATTTAAAACACGGCTCGTTATTCCGAATTTAAAACAAGGGTCGTTATGCCGAAGGGTCATAACTCCGAATTTAAAACCAGGCTCGTTATTCGAATTTAAAGCAAGGCTCGTTATTCAAGGGTCATTACTCAATTTAAAACAGGGCTCGTTATTCGAATTTACAACTAGGCTCGTTATTCGAATTTAAAATAAGGCTCGTTATTCAATTTAAAACTAGGCTCGTTATTCCGAAGGGTCATTACTCAATTTAAAAGCACGCTCGTTATTCGAATTTAAAACAAGGGTCGTTATTCAAGGGTCATTACTCAATTTAAAACCAGGCTCGTTATTCAATTTAAAACCATGCTCGTTATTCGAATTTAAAACAAGGCTCGTTATTCGAAGGGTCATTACTCGAATTTAAAGCAAGGTTCGATATTCGAATTTAAAATAAGGCTCGTTATTCGAATTTAAAACAAGGGTCGTTATTCGAAGGGTCATTACTCAATTTAAAACCAGGCTCGTTATTCAATTTAAAACCATGCTCGTTATTCGAATTTAAAACAAGGGTCGTTATTCGAAGGGTCATTACTCAATTTAAAGCAAGGTTCGATATTCAATTTAAAATAAAGCTCGTTATTCGAATTTAAAACAAGGGTCGTTATTCGAAGGGTCATTACTCAATTTAAAACCAGGCTCGTTATTCCGAATTTAAAACCATGCTCGTTATTCGAATTTAAAACAAGGGTCGTTATTCAAGGGTCATTACTCGAATTTAAAGCAAGGTTCGATATTCAATTTAAAATAAGGCTCGTTATTCGAATTTAAAACAAAAGGGTCGTTATTCGAAGGGTCATTACTCAATTTAAAACCAGGCTCGTTATTCGAATTTAAAACCATGCTCGTTATTCGAATTTAAAACAAGGGTCGTTATTCGAAGGGTCATTACTCAATTTAAAGCAAGGTTCGATATTCGAATTGAAAATAAGGCTCGTTATTCGAATTTAAAACAAGGGTCGTTATTCGAAGGGTCATTACTCGAATTAAAAAGTAGGCTCGTTATTCGAATTTAAAACTAGGTTCGTTATTCGAATTTAAAACAAGGGTCGTTATTCAAGGGTCATTATTCAATTTAAAAGAAGGCTCGTTATTCGAATTTAAAACAAGGGTCGTTATTCGAAGGGTCATTATTCAATTTAAAATTAGGCTCGTTATTCGAATTTTAAACAAGGGTCAAGTTATTCGAAGGGTCATTACTCAATTTCGAGTATGACCCTTCGAGATTGATTCTTCGGAATAACGAACCTGGTTGTAAATTCGATTCAATAGGGTTAGATTATTCAAGGGTCATTACTCGAAATGACAATAATGGGCCTTATAGGTAAAAAAAAGAAAGAAAGAAAGAAAGAAAGAAAGTAAGAAAGAAAGAAAGAAAGAAAGAAAGAAAGAAAGAAGAGGAATGGAGAGAGAGAGAGAGATAAAATATAGACAAAATGAAAGGATATAAAGAGAGGAATAAAAGAAAGAACGAAGAAAGGGGAGGGCGAGAGAGAGAAGAGAGACAATGAAAGACAAATAGAAAAAAGACAAAAAGCAGACAAAAAATAAAGAAAGTAATAAAAGAAAGTAATAAAAGAAAGTATTAAAAGAAAGAAGGAAAGAAAGAGACAGACAGAAAAAAGAATTAAAAAGAAAAAATGACGAAAGTCAGAAAGGCAGGCAGACAGACAAAACATAAAGAAATACAAAATTTAAAAAAATGACGGGAGAGAGAGAGAGAGAGGAAGACAGACAGAAATATAAAAAGAAAGAAAGACATACAGACACAGAAAGAAAGAAAGAACGAAAGAAAGAGAAAAAAAAGAATGGCCAAAACATGCAAAAAATATAGTCAGTCAAATATTAAAAAGTAACACAGAAAGCTCATAAACAGTACCACACAACTTAAGTTATAATGAATCATTCAACACATTTTTTGTCTCATTTGATATGATGACACATTTCAGTGAAGTGCACTTGTGAGCAATGACACCCAATGCCTTTAATTTCTTATACTTATAATTGCAAAATCTGGCCTTATTAGGCCTACAGTCAGAAATATTTTTTGTTACATAATAATTAGTTTTGAGATAAACAAAAATGAAACATTTATCACTTATTTACAAATGCAAATTGAATCACAAAACATGGCTTGGCTATTTGCAATAATAAAAAAAGATACAAAAACAAAATTTTCTGTAATAAAATAGGTTTAATAACCAGTTTAACTACAAGTTTGTCAAAATTGCCTCATAAAAACAATAAAATACAAAAGAAATTGCATACGTGCATTAGTAAAGGAATGATTAGTCTCGGTCCCAGCCGGTTTGTGCTCCTCCGTCACTTTGTTTAGTGACGGAGGAGCACAAACGGCTGGTACCGAGACAAAGGAATGATAAGTGGTTTCAATTTTGCGTTATCTTGTCCACGTCTATGACCATAATGAGAACCGAATATCCGATATCTTTCAAATAAAAAGCCAATTGAAGCTGCAATTTCAAAGAAATTAAATATGAGAAAACCGAATATGACTTAATTATAGGTTAATACATGCGTATCACTTGTTGGGAGTGAAATTATACAAAATAATGCAGCGTACTGAGATGTTGATGCGTCTAATGCACGAGCCTGGAAGGGGGGAGTGCATTAGACGCATCAACATCTCAGTACAAGTGCATTATTTTGTACAATTTCTCGAGCAACAAGTGATACGCATTTATTAACCTATTTCATACACGAGAAAAAAAATCCTGTTACTTTTTGTAACAAAATTGTTACTAAAAATTTGGGAAATGCAGGCAAATACAAATGCACCAACTCACAAGTAAAATGAACGCGTCCGAAAGCACTGCGTAGTACTACGCTGGAGTGCGCGCCGCAATTATACAACATTTATGCTGGTTTCATACTACCCTGCCGCTTGCCGCTGAGCGGCGTGGCGCACGCGCATTGCAGACAAACGGACACAATAAAGGCGTGTCATTGGTTGAAACGCCCTGCCGCTTGCCGCAGCGGCAAGCGGCAGGAAAGTATGCTGGAGGCTTTATGCACGGCTAGTAATTTACTAAAGCTGGTTTCATACTTTCTGCCGCTTGCCGCTGAGCGGCATGACGCTTCATCATGCCGCTTGTACTTTTCTGCAAGCGGAGCGGCACACCGCTAAGCGGCAGCGGCATGACTCTGAAAGCTACTCTTGCCGCTCAGCACCGCTTCAAAATCGTATTTTGTTCTCATACGTCAGAGCGGCACCGCTCTGAGTTGACTTGAATTCAACTCCCAGCGGTGCTGCCGCCGTGGCAAAGCGGTGGAGTAATCGATATATCGGCTTGCCGCTGGTCACCGCTAAGCGTTTTTAGTGAGATTGCGCAGTGAAGTAAAATCATCTTCAGAGCGGCAAAGCGGCAAGCGGCAGGAAAGTATGAAACCAGCATTACGGAGGCTTTGATTGGTTCTCACTATCTAGGAGTGTATACAATATCATCATTTCGCCATTTGCCCACTTCAGTGCCCCCTTTTTTTTTTTTTTTTTTTTTTTGTTTCTTTGCATTCCGTACCCATTCAAATCTTCGAGGTGTAACTTTTCATTAATCTCCTAATCTATACAATGAAAATTGAGTTTCTGCATGACTATTCCGACACGCCTTAAGGTTATTATGATGTTGCGATTATAAAATTTGAAAACAAAATTTGATTAGCAAGCTAGCCAGAGCTGCATCATCTTTTCTTCCATAATATAGTACATGAAAATACAATGCGTTTGGTGAATTGTAATTCATTATGGAAATATAATAGACATATTAATATTGAATAGCAAAAACTTGTTGCATCGAATATTCGACGTAAAACAAAAAGGGACACTAACAATAGCAAATCCTTTTATCTAAAAACATTGAAAATCTCACCGTATTATCAAACTTTTGATAACATTTTCAAACATATTTTCTCATTTTTAAATAGGCCTATATCACATTCTCAAAGATCATAGTTTGCCAATACCATGTTCCTGGTTTTGAGG
Organism: Amphiura filiformis; assembly: GCF_039555335.1. NCBI lineage: Eukaryota > Metazoa > Echinodermata > Ophiuroidea > Amphilepidida > Amphiuridae > Amphiura > Amphiura filiformis. Next base: position 57,320,500 of record NC_092628.1, read on the forward strand.
GAGCGATTGACATATTTTGATACAGTTTTCTTATAATTGACACCCTTCCTGACGTTGATGACGTTTTGGGCGCTTTGGCTCGGCTAACTCTAATCAGCGGAATCAGTGGACCGGAAAATTCAGGGCAACTTTCATTGCATCAAAAATGCGTCATTAAAGGAAAAACCCGGGAAAAACATATCAAGTACTGAGTAAAATGAAATCATTTACTAAGATATATTATTACTGACTTTTCCTTGGTCTCACATGAAATTTCTTAACATATCCAAACTGAATGTAGAACGTAGCCTTTAAAGTGTAGGCCTATACCCGGGACCTATACGAGGGATCCAACATGAAAGCTTACATCGGCTTTGCCATTTCAAGCAGCTTTTGATGACATAATGGTAATCTAGCTGAAACTTAACCAGGTATTTTCTTGTTTTGAAAGGTGCAGTAGCTTCTGTAGTCCAAAATCAAATATCTACAGTTGGTAAACATCATTAGCAAACATTCCTGACTTGAATATCTAAAAGTTGATATCCATGGTTTAAAAAGGGCACCTGAGTTTGAGAATAATTGTACAAGTGTGCTCTTTTCAAATATGTATTTGGATTTCCCTTACGATAATACATGTGAGAGATATAAAGGCTCGAAATGGTAAAGAGACTTTTGAGATAACCTATACTTAGAATGTCATGTACGTAGAACTAAACTGCTCAAATAAAGAAAGTCCGCAGTCATGTAACCCGTCCTACACCAAAACCTGATCTTGTTATGAAAATTTGATTGATACGGTTGTGTGCAGAATCTTGTTAGCTCTAATTTGATACCAAATTTGATACCAAACACTCAAAAGTGACGAAGACTGATACCAGTTTATGGCATTTGGTGCATTTTCAAAAGTTGCAAATCAAAACGATAACGCGGTCAAAATTGCTTAAGCGTGGCAATGTGGTCAAGCTTGCTTGCCCACGATGAACCCATGTCGACTATCCCAAGTGCGCGCTTTATTCAATTGTTAATTTAAAACGCATGGATTGCTACAGTGCTTTACTGATGAATACTAGGGCACGATGCAATCGATATGACCTAGCGGTTGTTTCGGGCTATGTCAATGGTCACGCTGTGCCATTCACCACTACAGCTCCGCGTGGTCCATTTTTAATTTGCAACTTTTGAAAATGCACCAAATTTCATATACTGGTCTCAATCTCTCTGAATTTAGAGTTTTGGTGGCAAATTTGGTATCAAGTTGGAGCTAACAAGATTCTGCACACGACTTTATCAATTAAATGTTCATAACACGATCAGATTTTGGTGTAGGACGGGTTACATGACTGCGGACTTTCTTTATTTGAGCAGTTTATAATAAAAAGGGTTATGCAAGGGCCAGAAAGAACCATTTTAGGCATGAGAAGCCAGGTTCTGTTAAAGCCAGAAGGAACCATTTTGAGTTCTTGCAATTTCCTAGAACCCCTAGTTGTCCTGTATGTAGAACCCCTACAACCTGTTTGTTTCTAAGATTGTGTCATCAGTTGATTAATAGGCCTACTCTGTCTTCGTGTTCATGGATTTCAACCCTAAAAGTTCAGTGAGAGCACTCAACTTTTGAATAGACGGGTATAATGTGCCTGTCAAGAGTTATCTTATAACTGGCACCCATCCTGACGTTGATGGCGTTTTGGGCGATATTTGGCTCGACTAACTCCAATCAGCTGGACTTAGCGGACGGAAAACTGCCAGCGATAGCTAGATCTCACACCACTCTTCGCCATACATACATTCTCCCAGCCACATTTCCCTAACATAATATGAAATGAAAAAAAGGAAATTTAGTTGCAGAGGCGCCATCCAGTTTTCCGGTCCGCTAATTCGGCTGATTGGAATTAGCGAATAATAAGAAAAGACCCTTTTAAAAGTCAATATGCTAGATGAGACCCTCCTTCTTTTTTACATTCTACCCAATTTTATCATTAAAATGCCATGAAGTAATTAATGAAGAAACTTAAAATCAAACTATTGGCATCTATATTTCTATTGCAAATTTGCAAAAAATTAAAACTTTTGAAATTTGTTCCATATTTATTGAAATTTCTCTACCCGATAACTCCCTTTTTCAAGTCTTATACCCAATAAACCCATTTTGTCAAAAATTTACACGCAATTACCCTTTTTTCATTTGTATAATACCCAATAAACCCTTTAAATCACCATTTATTACCGACAGGCCCCTACTACCCAACGCCTGTCGGCACTATACCCCAACCATCCTCCCCGAGTTCAGTAGGGCATACATGTTTAGAAAATGAACGCTTTTCCAGTTTTTTGGTACATAGGGCCAAAAATTACTTTATGGCCAATTTTGTCAATAACGAAGCATTTTAGACAGTGCAAACAAATCCTTCTTTGACTTGCTTTTGCATGACGAGCAATTTGAGACCATTTTGCGTTGAAATCGAGCATTTTAAATTTTTGGCCCCTGTGTGGCCAAAAAAACTGACCACCGCCCAAAATTTGACCTTTTTTGCTTATAACTCAAGAACGGTATGTCGCAGGTAGGTCAAACTATACTTTTTCTGAATCCTTGCAATGAGAGGAATAATTTGTTAACCAGATTTGAGCAACTTTGAAATTTGACCACTGTGTTGACCTTTAACCTTGAATATGGCGGAGTGCCGGGACATATTTTTTGTTAACATCTTGAATGTGTTATAGGGGAATTAAAAGCGAAAACAAACATTTAAATAGGAATCTATTCTTTATGCAAATCACACATTATTGCTTTAAATGTGTTTATCGTTAGGCCATAGACCTAGGGGCTATAGTTAGCCCTTAGTGTTTTTGAGTATTTACGTGACTGTTTAATTTACTGTTTAATTTGGTTAATTTAGTCTTTACCTCATGTACCTTAACTGTAATCATGGTAACCTTTAAAGGTATTACAAAGTAAACGTATTGAAGTGTTTAAACAAGTATTTAAAACCCACACATTTTAATTTCGGTGCATTAATAGGAACGCTATTATTATACCAATTCATGTTTAACAAAAATCTAACTCCATACTTTTTTTATCGTTCATTAAAAAAAAGTTAGGTTTCTAGCATGTTTCGTTTTGTACCTTTACTCTGTTGAAATCCCGACATCTATAAACCCAAGATGGTCGCCAATTAAATATGCAAATTAGGTTATTTTGTATTTTTCGCTTTTATTTAACCAAAGTATTAATTAATTAGTTAATTGATTAATTAGTTTCTTTAGTTTCTTTCTTTCTTTCTTTCTTTCTTTCTTTCTTTCTTTCTTTCTTTCTTTCTTTCTTTCTTTCTTTCTTTCTTTCTTTCTTTCTTTTGTATTGGTTTTTTTTTACCTATAAGGCCCATTATTGTAATTTGAGTAATGACCCTTGAATAACGAACCCTATTGAATCGAATTTACAACCAGGTTCGTTATTCGAAGGGTCAATACTCGAAGGGTCATTACTCCAAAATTGAGTAATGACCCTTGAATAACTTTTGACCCTTGTTTTAAATTCGAATAACGAGCATGGTTTTAAATTGAATAACGAGCATGGTTTTAAATTCGGAATAACGAGCCTGGTTTTAAATTGAGTAATGACCCTTCGAATAACGAGCCTTGTTTTAAATTCGGAATAACGAGCATGGTTTTAAATTCGAATAACGAGCCTGGTTTTAAATTGAGTAATGACCCTTGAATAACGACCCTTGTTTTAAATTCGAATAACGACCCTTGTTTTAAATTCGAATATCGAACCTTGCTTTAAATTCGAGTAATGACCCTTCGAATAACGACCCTTGTTTTAAATTCGAATAACGACCCTTGTTTTCAATTCGGAATATCGAACCTTGCTTTAAATTGAGTAATGACCCTTCGAATAACGAGCATGGTTTTAAATTCGAATAACGAACCTAGTTTTAAATTCGAATAACGAGCCTACTTTTTAATTGAGTAATGACCCTTGAATAACGAGTCTCATATTAAATTCGAGAACGACCCTTCGGAATAATGAACCTTAATATAAATTGAGTAATGACCCTTGAATAACGACCCTTGTTTTAAATTCGGAATAACGAGCCTGGTTTTAAATTGAGTAATGACCCTTGAATAACGACCCTTGTTTTAAATTCGAATAACGAGCCTTATTTTCAATTCGAATATCGAACCTTGCTTTAAATTGAGTAATGACCCTTGAATAACGACCCTTGTTTTAAATTCGGAATAACGAGCATGGTTTTAAATTGAATAACGAGCCTGGTTTTAAATTCGAGTAATGACCCTTCGGAATAACGACCCTTGTTTTAAATTGAATAACGAGACTTATTTTAAATTAGGAATATCGAACCTTGCTTTAAATTGAGTAATGACCCTTGAATAACGGCCCTTGTTTTAAATTGAATAACGAGCCTTATTTTAAATTCGAATATCGAACCTTGCTTTAAATTGAGTAATGACCCTTGAATAACGACCCTTGTTTTAAATTCGAATAACGAGCCTTATTTTAAATTCGGAATATCGAACCTTGCTTTAAATTGAGTAATGACCCTTCGGAATAACGACCCTTGTTTTAAATTCGAATAACGGCGTGGTTTTAAATTGAGTAATGACCCTTGAATAACGAGCCTAGTTTTAAATTCGGAATAACGAGCCTTATTTTAAATTGAATAACGACCCTTGTTTTATATTCGGAATAACGAGCGTGGTTTTAAATTGAGTAATGACCCTTGAATAACGAGCCTAGTTTTAAATTCGAATAACGAGCCTTATTTTAAATTCGGAATAATGAGCCTACTTGTAAATTCGGAATAACGAGCCCTGTTTTAAATTGAGTAATGACCCTTCGAATAACGAGCCTTGTTATAAATTCGGAGTAATGACCCTTCGGAATAACGAGCCTTGTTTTAAATTCGAATAACGAGCCTAGTTGTAAATTCGGAATAACGAGCCCTGTTTTAAATTGAGTAATGACCCTTCGAATAACGACCCTTCGAATAACGACCCTTGAATAATGACCCTTGAGTAATGACCCTTCGAATAGTGAACCTTCGGAGTAATGACCCTTCGAATAATGAGCCTTGTTGTAAATTCGAGTAATGACCCTTCGAATAACGGTCCTTGAATAACGACATGACCCCCAATTTATAGGCCTTGTGTGTTCAGATTTCCATGTAATGTCAGAAATTGTGTCTATGATGCACATGTTTCTGACGGAACACATTTTGGAAGGACACTGACTTTCAACTTTCAAACATGTGATACATGGAAACTAAGTGTGAATGGACTAAGTGTTTATTATGAGTTTGTAGGATATATATTTAGTGTTTATCCAGAAAATATAATTTAGTCTTTGATCAATTTTAACTATGTATTACAAACCTGAATTTCAGAAAGGACATTAATGAAACAGTCACAATCTTTTGCTTCTGAACTGTCAAAATGTGTTTTTATGTTATTTCTTTATGTTGTTTCTTTGTGGCTGTACGTGGAACTAATAGGGGCCAATAATTAGGCATGGCAACTTTTAATCATAAGTTTATCTAATATTTGAAAGAGGGCACAATATGGTGCTCAGCCCAAATGTACCCTGATTATAAAACAACCTGCAGAGAGAAATAGAGACATGTGATGCAATTAAGCAAAATCAGCCGGAACTCGGGAATATTGATTTTTGAGATATAGCCAAACAAAGGAACTATTTCCTTTTGTTTCCTATTATTTTGGAAACTCTGTAATTGCTCATATCTTTGGAATTGGTTGTTCAATTTCAATTGAATTTTTTGCAAAATCCAGGTTTGTAAATGCTTTTTACTAACCTATTAGAAACTGAAAATTTCATATTTCCAAGTTCCGACTGATTTTGCTTGATCGTGTCACATATATGCACTGATATTCTGGCCATTCGAAGTGGACACCATTTTACATTTCAAGTGTAAGTTGTAAATATTGCAAACTACATTTGTATTAATCATTCTGTTGTTGCTGGTTATAAAGTTTAATTTTAGGCATAAAGATGTTGATTGATGATGATTGCTTTCATAATTTAATTTAGCTGATATTGTTTTTATATTTATTTGAACTGCTCTTTTCAGAGCCACCAAATTGTCAGTTGCAAAAGTGCAACATAATTTACTCAACTCTTTTCAGAGAATTAATTTCTGCAATATGTAGGTGAGGGGTAATCTTTTATGATTATTAGGCAAGGGGCAATCCCTAATGATACTAGCATGAAAACAATGAAAAATGTACTTACATAACTCCGGAATGGTTTTATCTTGAGTCATAGTTGATCCTGATGAAAGCTTGAGTTTTAAAACTTGTCCAATGATGATTTTATTTCTATATATTTGCAAAATAAAAACCAAATTTATGTTCTAAAAGACCTACCCAATCCCCCCCCCCCAAAAAAAATCTGTTATAGTATTCTACACACACACAAGCTCACATTACCCTAATTGTTCATTATGTACCAGAAGTTGATTACCATCATTAATGTAAAGTGTCTAGGATTAGAATCTTTGTATATTCACCGACCAACTAATCTTCCCTTGGATGCAAGTACTCAGCTAATCAAGGAATTTAATGTTGTTATCTCTGAGACAGTGTGCGTAAATCTCAAAGAGTAAATGAAGCATCTAAGACATTCAATTAAATTAGTGTTGTGTGTGTAGGTGGCTCCATATGGCAACACGCCATGAAGGCTAGGCATAAGGTATGAAAACAAGTGTCTGTGGTCTTTGTACTCAATTAATTAGGTTTAAATATAGTGCTAGACAGAAGCTCCGTAGGACAGACAGTTGTGATTTCTGACAATTTCAGAAGCATAATTTTCATACAGATGATGGAGAGAAGATGATAGAAGTTATAAATATGATTGGGGCTAAGGTGTGCGGGGGTGCGTCGCACCTCCCCCCCCCCCAAATTTGGAAAAGTATACAAAAAGTCCCAAAATGTCATAATTTGCGAGCATAGCGAGCAAAAAAATCAGGTTTTTTACGCTTTTTTGGACAAAAAAGGTCCAAATTTTGTCCACTTTTCACAAAATCGCCCCCCCTTGGAAAAAGGTCCACTTTTTCAAAATCAGCACCCCAAATGAAATCCTGCGTACGGGCCTGAAGATGTGGCAGAAGCTTTGAGCTTTGACGTAGAGAAGATAGCGACAAAAAGTATCTCAATGAACAGAGCACATCCAGATCTTATAAAGTATATTTTATTTCTTGATTATGACCAATAGAATTAGAATGGCGAAGAAAGTTTTTTCAGGATGTCAAAATTCTGAAAGAAAAACAAAACTTTTTCTGGAATTTCCAAAATTGGGGTCTGTAATCAGTATTTTTTTGTACAGTTAAAACTTTTCTCACTTTCAAGATTAGAAAATTTTAAAACTTGTACAATGATGATTTTATTTTTATATATTGGCAAAATAAAAAACACATTTATGTTCTGGAAGACCTACCAACCCCCCCCAAATAATCTGTTAGAGTATTCTCCACACACACACACCCACATTACCCTAATTGTTCATTATGTACCAGAAGTTGATTACCATCATTAATGTAAGTGTCTAGGATTAGAATCTTTGTATATTCACCGACCAACTAATCTTCCTTTTGATGCAAGTACTCAGCTAATCAAGGAATTTAATGTTGTTATCTCTGAGACAGTGTGCGTACATCTCAAAGAGTAAATGAAGCATCTAAGACATTCAATTAAATTAGTGTTGTGTGTGTAGGTGGCTCCATATGGCAACACGCCATGAAGGCTAGGCATAAGCTATGAAAACAAGTGTCTGTGGTCTTTGTACTCAATTGATTAGGTTTAAATATAGTGCTAGACAGAAGCTCCGTAGGACAGACAGTTGTGATTTCTGACAATTTCAGAAGCATAATTTTCATACAGATGATGGAGAGAAGATGATGGAAGTTATAAATATGATTGGGGTCTAAGGTCTGGCAGAAGCTTTGAGCTTTGACGTAGAGAAGATAGCGGCAAAAAGTATCTCAATGAACAGAGCACATCCAGATCTTATAAAGTATATTTTATTTCTTGATTATGACCCATAGAATTAGAAGGGCGAAAAATTAGGACAGTATCGTCTATAGTACCCTGGTGACTTTATGCTCATTTTGTGGGAACAGGTGATTGTCAGTTGAGGCTTTCTTGCTCTCAACCATTTTCTGGGATACGTAGGGCCAGAACAATTTGACATGTTTGAAAGTGTTATTGGAATCAAATTAATTTTTGCCCCCTATACGATCCTGATAAGCCATTTAGGGGTCTTTTGAAGGTACAGTCTTAAAATACTGCTTGGCAGACAACAGATTGGAGTTCAACATACCAGATTTAACAGAAATAATCTGGTTGCCAACTTTTACTTTGCCAACAATATATAACCAGCCTACTAGGTGAAAATAGATGTCAATGTACCACCCTGTAGATATTTCATATATGAAAATCTGCATGCGCAAAATATGTTTGTAATAATGACGTGTTTGTGCAGCTTAAAGTATGCATAATCATGCCACTAATCAAAACACCAGCATGGAAATGTTGTAGCATTAAAGTATTACAGTACCAGAAATAATTGGTTGATGTTGAAGATCGGCTTCCTGCATTAAAATTTCAGAAGTGCACCTAACCCATAATTTGCATAATGAAAGACAAATTATATTTTATGGAAGATACAGTGATGTGTCTGAATAATGTATGAAAAGTGAATTCATGAATCTTTTTAAAACTCCAAATGCTTAAGGAGATATGACTTGTTTGGTCAAGGGTCTTTGGTTAACAACCCATGCATTGCAGTCAAGGGTCCTTAAGAGCAGTCAGCTTTATGGTGATTGCATAGTTCAGTATCATTCATAATGCTCCTTGGGTTCGCAAAGCTTAGCTCTTGGTGATTGTGTTTTGTAAATTTTCTTCTAAATAAGATACAACAAAAGATGTTATTCCTTCCTAAATTTTTTCTGGTAAATTAGATACAGCATTTTTGTCAGCTCCAGTATCGGTTATAGCTAATTGTTCGTTGTTAAATAGTTGTGTCATTTGCCTTTTGTCTGTCACATCAGAATGATATTTTTTGTCCCACCCACCCACCCAATATGGGTGTGAAGTAATAGTAGAATAAAGTTGAAGATTTATTGCTTATATATTGGAAGTGAGTAATGGCAATACAATACTTTTGGTGTGGCAGACAAATGCCTTTTACTCAAAAGTTTGTGTTGCTTTGTCACATTTTAGGTCTTTGAGCAATTGTTTTAAAGGGTTTGACTCACTTTACTGGTGTGTCACTTGAGAAAAAACATGTGTATATTATTCAAGAGTAATTATGAAATAAAGAAAGTTATGTAAGACCAAATTAATTTGTGGAATCTTTGCTGCCTAACAAATGTTTTTCTTATGACTAGAAGTGCAAGTACTATTTTGTCCCTATATTACTAGTAGTGAAAATCAAGAGACTCAAAATCTTATTACAAATCAGGTTTAATTTGTGATTGTCAAATCCAAGAATACTCACATAATTTAGACTTTCGCCATCTTGGTTGATGGCTTCTTCAGAATGACCACTGGGGATCCACTTTTCCCGTGGGATTGACCGCTGCTTCCGGCGATTTTCGCATCCCTCGGTTGCTGAGTTCTTATTACAAATGTTTAAGGCATGCCGAAGGGGTGCATGACCTACAGGTGTTTGCACTCCAATATTGAGACAAATAAAGCTGACACACAAGATAAATGGTATGGTTTCTATATAAAGGAGATCTCAGGGCTAGATATCAAGGGTTTTATTTCTGCCCCATGTGCACATTTTTTTCTCAGATGGGGGGAAAATGTCCAAAACTTTCATTTTGATATGTTATTGGCCTTATCTTACGAACCACAAGAACTATATATGTGTCCATCCATATCAAAATGATGCACTTGTCGGCTGCTACATGTCTCTCATTTCACATTATTATGCTAGGAATAAATACCAGACATCTCAAGTGGAGGGCATTTCAAATCATCCCCAAGTCACATGGTTATGGAATGTTCTCTGTATTTCTATAAACCATGTGACTTGGGGATGATTTGAAGTCAAATGTCTCGAAACTACCAACTCCTACTTAGGACTTTACGCTTATTTCATAGTAGCAGGTCACTAATGATCAGGTAGGGGCATTTAATTCAGCTCTAAAAAAGCATTCATTCTGGGGTTTCAAGTGCACAACTTGGTTATTAATTTTCTGTATGTAACTACTAACTGGAACTTACAAGTTGATCACTATCATTACTATCCTTTGGATGAGTCGCAGTTTGAAGAAAACTTAGTAAAAGCTGGAAAAATATGATGGAGTAAACCTTAGGGGCTTAAACGTTATAATCACAAGGTGGTAGACGATAGTATCAACACATAAATCGGGTGGCTTTATCTCTCATGTTAATACTGGAAATAAAACAATACTGGGGAAATTTAATATGCTGTGTCTTGCAGCTTGTTTTTGAAGCAATATCTGGAAAGCTATATTTAGGCATAAGAATAACATGTTTTGTTGTATCTTATACAGAAGAAAATTTGCAATGTTCAAAATGAAAGTAGATCATGACAACATGTTGTTTCCAACTTTTCTTTGCAACTTTCAAATCTAAACTGGCTTGTGATTTATATGCTGCTATCAATGGAAGAGTACAGATGCATGAACATGAAAAGAGCTCTAGGCCATTATGTTTATATCGTGAACATAGGGGAATGGCGGGTAATCCCATTCTTGATATTGGTATGGTTTATTCTATCTTACATTGTTTTAATGTGTAGTAATAGGCTTAAATGAAAAGATGTTCAGGATTACCCCACTCTCCCCTATAGTGTCCGCTTCATTTACTTATGTCATCAGCCTGCTGCCTTGAAAATTGATTTCGCTTCGAACGGGGGAAGGACCCGAACGAGGCCGAATTTTACCAACACAATTTCCCTTTTTTCAGGAGAAATACGCATAAAAAATTGCAATGAGTGTCAACTTGTAATGTAATAATTATTCTCTTCGAATGGAGTTAAACTTGTTTTTGCAATAGATATGCCCTTTAAATGAAAAGATGTTCGAGATTACCCCACTCTCCCTATAGTATCCGCTTCATTTACTTATGTCATCAGCCCGCTGACTTGAAAATTAATTTCGCTTCGAACGGGGGAAGGACTCGTACGAGCCCGAACTTTACCAACACAATTTCTCTTTTTCAGGAGAAATACGCATAAAAAAATTGCAACGACTGTCAACTTGTAATGTAATAATTATTCTCTTCGAATGGAGTTAAACTTGTTTTTGCAATAGATATGCCCTTTAATGCAAAAAGTGTGAAAATGGCATACCGTAGAAACCCGTCTATAAGGAATAGAAGCGACTGTGATGATAGCATATTTCACGCTAGCGCCCTCCACAATATTATATCATTATGGAATTTGAGCAAATCATTTACCGACACAAGCAGGTATACAATGTCTTATTTTATCTTTATTTCGCCTCTCACTAGCATAGCTCACTTGGCAAGGCATAAGACTTTGTTTCTTTAGATCGGAAGATGGTGAGTTCGAGCCTCATCACGGTCACACAAACTTTTATAAACAAAATATTGTTCAAACTTTTCATTTATATTTTCTTGCATTTTCTAAAGACTCCTTTCGTGATCATTTTTTTTTTCATATTTAGTTTAATTTATTCTATTGTTTTTCTTTTATTGTTTCTTTTCTTTGTCTTTTTTTCTTGTTTAATTTTATTTTTTCTTTATTTTTCTTTGATTCATATAATATTGGCAGGATAAGGAGAGGAGGAACTAAAGACCCATTCAGTGATTTGCTCATCCGGACGATCGTAAAAATCATCAAAATTCACCTTTGTCATTGTCATAGATGTGGTAACATAGCCTGCTAGTGGTTCAGCAGAAAACCGTGTGACACATAATATACATTTGGCTACATTTTATTATACGATATATACGAATTTATTAAACATGGTAACAAATATTCTCTAGCAGATCGGTTATACGATGGAACTGGTAGGCATAGGCCTATTATAAATTCGGGATATTAAATATCTTCCTGACGAGACAGATCTGCGCATGTGGTCAAAGACGATTCCTTACTAGCCATAGACAGTCCGCTGGAATTAGTTGAATCGCTATGGCTGTTGGTCGGACCTCTCATCTCTCCACATCGATTGTGACCTATCCCGACATTGCCCTTATGAACTCACATCCTCCTGTTTTATTTCAATACGCTGGCGAAGTTACGTAATAATCGGATTAACTACCATAGCAATAGGTGAAAACAATTTTTGAATATACCGCGTTATACACTGATACGTTCAGGCGGTACCTCTTCATTGAACCATATCATGCTGCACCTGTAAGATCTTTGAAAAGACCAGTATTGTATTCAATCTATGATTGCAGACATACACAGTACAGGTGATGAGTGTAACCTGCTTGTAGCGCAGCGTGATATGTTCAAAATTGTTTTCACCTATTGCTATGGTAATTAATCCAATTAATTACGCAACTTCACCAGCGTATAATAACGAATAAATTCTGACCATCACTTGGCTTGTTGGATTCGTCTATACTACAATTCGCTGTCGAGTGACGTAATAATCGCAATAACTACCATCAAGCAGATTGCACTAATCACCCGCGTATGTCACCAAACATAGATTGAATACCACTCTTTTCATAAATACTAATCTTACATGGCGAGTGATTAGCATTTCTTTGACAACTATGGTTTAATGCATAGGTGCCACGTGAACGATGAAGTGCAGGGCTATATATTGAAATTGTATTCATCAATTGCTATGGTAGTTAATCCGATTAATTACGCCACATCGACAGCTTAATAGCCTATAGTATGGGTTCAAGTGGAACAAAAAATAGTGTATGTCCATTGCTAGCTATGGTAATTAATCATGTTAGTGTTTACATCACTACTTGGTGAAGACAAGAGAAGTGTGCCTTCTCTACCAACGCCTGTGATATAACAGGTGCAAGCGAAACAAAATTGAATGACCAGAATAGTTTCCTTTGTCAGATGAATTGATTGAAGTTTTTGAAGACACTCTATTCTTGATGGGACAATAGATTCAAATATGGAATAATTATTATTCCTCATCTATTTTTTTTATTGAAAAACTGCAATTGTGGCAACAGAACAATATTTATTTTGATTTCATTTCAAGTAGAAACAAAATCGTGCTTAAGCCAAAACGCACCCTACCTCAAGAATTGGGATGGCACAAAGGTGCAACATAGGTTTTATTGCAAAGACGAGGACAGACAAGTAGTTACAACACATCTGTCTAACCGTGGGTTTCGCTATTATTTAGAATAAATGCTTTTACTAGTTTCTATAAAACCACAAAATTACTAAAAAAAAAATAAAAAAAACTATAAAACAAAACAAAAAAACGCACCTAAAATTAAAAGTAGAAAGGTAGATTTGAAGAAAGATAAAAAGAACATGTCAAAAGTTAAAATTAAGCGAGAATGAAAAACGGAACGGTGCCCGGACCATGCTCTCTTCAGCATGTCTTCAGTTCCAAAGTCTGACGCTCTATCAATTGAGCTATCGATCCTGATATACTGAAACAGTCGTTATTATGTCAATACAATTGATTGGTGTTACAACATACTTAGATGGAATGCATAGCCACCCAGTGCCAGTATATATTTGCTCAAACTCCAAATACAACAAGCAACCAATTTTATTGAGGGCGTTTCTTAGGTATATCCTTGTAGACGGGGTTTTACGGTATATTGGCTTTTGCATTATTTTGAACTCTTCATTTGTAGATGGTAGTGATCATCATTTTAATATATCGCATGTTGTAATTACAAGCGTTAATTGCAAATGACAGACTATAAAAAAACCCACCAAATTAATATGTTGAAAAAAGTGTTCACATGAATGAAGGGTTTTCAAAGTGCATTGTAGCAATTTGAGTTTATATCAGGGTATCTTGTGTAATTTTCAAAGTATAATATATGGAACTTGAGGGATTATTTTTGAAGCTTGGCCAGATGCAAGACTTTGCCTTGGGTCTAGTATCAGATTCTTATTTCCCTTTATTCCTCTACATTAAACAAACATATCATAGTAATGAGTGTCGGGTAACTACTGTGGGCAATGTTATCAAAAGTTTACGACGCAAAGCATTTTATGTCTTGCTCACTCCCCGTAGTCCAGGAACCGTTTATAGAAACCTGGTATTTGGTACAAACTTTCATGCCTTTAACATTTTCCTGCCATGTCTGTAATGATGTCAGGATTAAAAGAAAGCTGGTAACATTAATTGTCCCTACGTATAAGCTCCCTCATAAGGCTTATCAACAGGCTAAGAAACCCTGCTCACTTCTAGCCAAGCTTTGAGAAACAGACCCATAGAGACATAGTGGTAGATACCAGTGTAAAGAACCCTATACTCACTTAGGAATCTCAATTCAGGTGGCAATATAGGTTACAAGGTTTAATAACTGAAGTTAATTGCTGTTATCATCCTTGATGCTGACAAACCATCTGTAGCAGGTGATAGGTTGAAGACAATTGTTACATAATAGCCAACCCTGCCGATACTTGACCTGGTTATTTGAAGAGCTCTTAAGATCAGGATGAGATGGGTCTATGAATCTGTCTTTTATAGGTTAGCTGTGACCCATTGGAGGAAGTGCAGTAGTATCAATATGCTGATGAAGGTAGATATAGTCTTGTTAAATTCACCTGTTATGCAGGAATGCAGCAAGAAAATAACACCAATTTGTATGCTACATGTGGACTGATGGTCCCAACAAAGTTCATTATTACAGTCTAATATCACCATCCAATTATACGATTTAAGCAAAAAATTATGGATCTGTTTTCTGAGAAGTATTTCTCGTGTTTTCAACATGTTGGTGCCATTTTTATCATTATCTAATGCAGATATTTATACTTTGGACAAAATGATGTACATTTTCCCTCTTTTTGAATTTAGCTAACATGGTGGATGCACTATACAAATCCTATACAACTTACAAGACAATGATTTGAAATTATTATAATTAATTCCCTGGGTTGATGGGATGAACAAATTTTAATCTTTACCCAGAGCTGCTAGTACACATAGCAACCAGCGCCCATAAGTGTTTATGTGCTCTGGCTGCTCTGGGTAAAGATTCAAATTTGTTCACGACAACGATTTGTCCACAATTGGTAAATAAATAATGTATGTTTGCAGGTCATGCGTCGATTGCAAAATTGCAGCAACAAAAGTAAATACTTGAATATGACTGGAATAACTGAAAACTGAGTCTTGATTTCATGCAGTGGAGCATGTACTAAATATGGACTGCAGTGATAGATTATGGTAGAGATAACCAAATGTATGTCCACATATTGCAGGAGTGCAGCAAACACAGTATATGCATATTCCATAAGGTTATTATATTCATTCCCTCAGTGCAGTGATGATCCAATGATGATCTATAGTGATAAAGTGAGCATTGAACAGACCATTTAATACATAACGTATTCAGCAAATTAATTCAATCAATGTTTGCTGTCTTCAGTAGATAGCATTGATTAAGTTGAGAATATTATCTTGCTCATATAGCAAATATGTATTTTGTTAAAATTTGCTATCGTCAGTAGATAGCAAAATTAGTAGTATGCCTATTTTGTGAAATACTGAAATTAATAAAAGTTTCTGTATTTTTATTATTATTATTATAGTTGTAATTTCTTATCTGACAAGGAATTGCATTTAGAGCATCTCTACCATAGCTATCATATCTTGAGCATATCTGCAGCATCATATTTTGCATCCAATATCCTGTGTTCTAGGTTCCCTTACATCCCGTAGAGGTGCAGTGAGTGAATTCCTGTGTTGCCGTTAGCTAGGGGCACAAAAATTGTGTGTGTATATCTTGTTGATATATCCATGGTTCTTTCATGGTGTTGATGGTCACATGTTGTTGATAATGCAAAATTTCTTTACTTCAGTTGCCTGTTCTTGGATGTTTGTTTTTGTGTATACAAATATTACGTATAGATATTTGACATGAGCCCAGTAATGTAAATCTATATAACTGGTTCATTCATCTTGCTTATAGTTCGTCGCTGTTTTGACAAACTGTCGTATGACGAAAAATGCAGTTTTGAGAAAATCGCATTTTCAAATTTTTGAAGACCTATTTTTATGGCACATGTTGTTGATAATGCAAAATTTCTTTACTTCAGTTGCCTGTTCTTGGATGTTTGTTTTTGTGTATACAAATATTACGTATAGATATTTGACATGAGCCCAGTAATGTAAATCTATATAACTGGTTCATTCATCTTGCTTATAGTTCGTTGCTGTTTTGACAAACTGTCGTATGACGAATAATGCAGTTTTGAGAAAATCGCATTTTCAAATTTTTGAAGACCCACTGGAGAGCACCAAAGTAAAATATGTTTATTATTATCAGACAATATAATCAATAATATATCTGTCTTTGTATAATACAAACTTTATATTCATTCACTAATTAGGAGTGATTACTCTGCAAACTCATACCGTAAAACCCCGTCTACAAGCATATAGTGTTTTTTATAAAAGCTTAATTAATTTGATACCAATACAATAGATCGGTCTTAAAATAATACTTGTTTGTATATGCTTGGATCCGTAATTTATTTGCTCAAACTCCATAATGGCGACTGGATTAATGTAGCTTTCATCAGAAGCACACTATATGCTTGTAGACGGGGTTTTACGGTATGACAGTATGCCAAAACATGCAAAATTTGACAACCTATGTATTAATAATGATACGTCATGTAATACATCAGTATGTCAAAACAATAGGCAACTGCAGTTACACGATGGCATATGGCGACGTATCATGATACAACTATATGTCAAAACACAGAACAAAGTTTTCAGGGGTGGTACATAAAAACCATGTCGTATCACACTAATTAGTGCCATATCTTATTGACTAATTACATTTAGGTTTCAAAACTTTGTAAATATAGAGTGTCATTCATAGATTTTGATAGCTCATTTTGCCCAAAATCGTCATACGACAGTATGTCAAAACAGCAACGAGTTCTTTAGGCATCTGCTTTCATATATAGCAGCTTCCTAGTTTCAGATTATTTGTAACTATCAAATCATTACAGCAGGACATAGTGTAGAGTAACATCCTTTAAAATACAAATTCCTTGTTACTTGATTGCTGATATGCAAGTCACATATTTGTGTGACCCTGTTTTTCTCACTGAAATGACAGGCTACATGTATTGTCAAGTGCAACAGGAAGAGTACTTCAGGTGTTCCAATATGAGTCTCATCTAAAGGTGTGATTTAATTTGCTCATATATCTCAACTGCTATAGGTACAGTGATGTTCACTACAGTTGATATATTTCTAGAAGTAAAAAATCTATTTTTAGAATAGCTTTTTGAGTAATTTAAGTTATATAGCAGAATCACCATATTATTTTAGTAAGGGGACACAAAAAAAACCTGTTTACGGTCTTAATCGAGTCAGATTTTACGTTTGGGAGATTTTTCCCCCTACTTTTTGCTAAATTCATGTAAATTCAGCCATTTTTTGACCAAAATGATCGATTTTGCATGAACATTGTCAAAATATGTTTGCAAAAAATTCATACCATTTTTACCAAATTTTCAAGCTTTCAGTGATATTTTAGGGTCATATTTGTCTCAAAAGAAAATCTTGACCGACCATGCAACCCTACTTGAAAAGTCTATTCGCCCTTAAAAAAGGGTGTGCATTTTCATTGCCTAAATTTTTGTGGTATGGTACATGAGGAAATACAAATTTACAAGTTGCACCCAAATCTTTACTTTGATTTGACAAAAGCAAAATAAGAAAGCTATGAGGCTGCAATCTGATGCAGTCCCTGGTGAATATGGTTGTATGACAGCAGCTTCTAAATAAATTGTTATGCAGATGATCTTTCCTTTCAAATGATGTCAAAAGGTTAACCAAATTGAGGAAAACAGAGTAAATGATGTTATCCAATATTGGATAAGCCCTGGAGATGTATCTCTTTTGTAGCGGTCAGTGACCACCTTGCTGCATCACTGTTTACTTGTGATCCCATGAACATTATGCTACTCTAAAACAACCAAACGTATCCTAAAAACATAATGTTCACTATTTTTTTTATTAGCCTTGCCATTATTATTGTGGCATTGTTAAAGTGCTACAAAGTTTGTTGTTAGAAAATGGGTTTTTAAAAATTATGTTTTTAATAAGAAAATGTGTATTCTTGCATGTGTCTTACTGGTTACAGGTAGTGGTTCTCTTGATCAACATTTCTAAACAGAATCTCTGTGAACATAGGCTATACACATGTAAATGTGATGTCACTGTGCTGGGTTGACCTGAGTTGCAGGAATTGGGCTAATGGATAGAGTAATGCAGACTTGAGGCACAAATTTGATTATGAGTCATGAGTATTTTGATGTGGTTTGTAAAATATTTGAACACCCTAATTGTTTTCTACTCTTAATTTTTGTTTTAAATATGAAACAGTTTATAAGGTCATGTGGTTCTTAAATTGAAACATTATTTTGACATGTTTTAACTTAATAAAAAATTCCAAGACATGAGTTACACATTTTTAGTTCAAGTTTATTTAGTACTATATGTAGTTTTTTTTTCTTGCAGTCTGTTTTAACAAATTGAAAACTTATGCCTTGGTTGTTCAATAATGTTCATAGGAGACAATAAGAAATTTCTTCTTGTAAAAGAGACCATAGAACAGCACCTAACCTTGTCGTAAAGTAAATATAACACATTACGAGCTGAATTTGAAGCAAGTCACTTTGATATAATTGAACAAGTCATATTGATTGCGTTGTTTAGTTGACTAGTATTAAACCATAGTAATACAAACATTTCCTGAAGCACTTACCAATTTTCATTAAAAACATGGTAATGTCAATTATCTTTCCATAGAGATTACATGTAAAATTAAATATGTATCGTTAGATAGAAAACTACTGAGCTCTCTGCTTCCAGATATTAGAACAACTTAGGTTCTACAACAAACTGTTAACTTAGAACGTTTTTAGTTTTTGTGAAAACATGAGATTTCAGGTAGCCTACATCTAAATTGTGACCTTAAAACCTGTATTTGGAGCAGTACGCAGCATAAGAAATAATGGCCCTTACATGCCATAGCCATAAGACTATGTTAAATACAGTCCTAAGACCTTAGAGTGATCCCCATATCCTCACATTAAAAAGCTGTGCTAAGTAAATAGCTTTTCCAATTACCCTATCCGAGTCTCATTGCCTGAGGTATCTGATATAAACTGACCCAATATTTAGAAGATATTTCCCTCGGCTACCATTGTCATCATATCTTCCTTGATGGGTCAGAGGCTAACTTAGTCCATGCAAATAAAAGAACCGCATAATAAATTCTATGTAAATATCATTAATATAAAACTACGGTATCTGCCATAGATCAGGTATACAGTCATTTCATATTGGATGGAATGTGCATATTGTTGCATGTATGCTAAATATTCAAATGTTTAGTGAACAAAATTGAAAATCAATGCCAAAATTGACAAATTTCACATATCATCGGCACTTGGTATCTACACTGCAAAAACAGTGTCTAGAGATTAAACAATATTCTAGACAACACCTTGTCCTCGATTTATAAACATGTTTATATGCTTAACATGTTTAGGAATTTGATGCCTTGTGTTTTGATGTTTTGAAGTTTGAACTTGGTGTTTAGATTTTACAGTGTTTACAAATTGAGGAGGGAAAAAAGTGTCCAATCTCTAGACACAGTTTTTCAGGGATGAAAGTTTTCAGGCTTTTGCCTGAATTCAGGCTTTTTTGTAGTCCAGATTTACACAATTTCTTTTATTTTCAGCCCATGTTAGGGCCATTCTGGTCATTGTCTCGCTGTTTTCAGGCCTTTGGTCAAAAGTGGTGTTTTATCCCTGGTTTTTGCAGTGTATTTATTATTTATGAGGGACGCACCTCCTAGAAAGTCTCCAAATTCATGTAACATGATATCAGCCACATTTGATTATTTTGTAATATACAACTCATATTACCTAAAGGGGGATTTCGTGATCCTAGCATCTTCATTTTATAACATTTTTCAGTAGATATCCACGAAAAAAGCTTATTCCCAAAATTTCAGTTGATTCCGATTTTGTGTTTGCGCGTTATGCATGGTTATGTGTATTACACTGCTCCATAGGTATACCAGAATGAAATTCAAATTTGGCGATATTTTTGCTAAACGAATTAATCTGCAAGAAATATTTGGTACATAAACATTATATATCCAGAGTTCATACACTCCTATATCAAAGCAGCCAATCAGAAAAGCTGTTAGAAAAGTACGAAACATGCATTGATTGTGTATATTATGCACTCCAGTACTACACGCAGTAGTGTTTCTTGGCGTTAGCGTCGCGTAGAGATTGATTCATTTTTCAGGCGGGTTGATGCATTTATATTTGGTTCTGTTTTCCAACATTTTTAGTGATAATTTGTTATATAAATAAAAATTCCTTTAAAAAAGGAATGTGGCGCCCAATGTGAGCTGGACGGGATATGGTGAATTCCATGGTGATTAGATTTGGTATTATAATGATTTTTTAGGGAAGAGTAGAAGATGATCAAATACTGAGAGAAATGCTTCATGGAATGAAGCTTTCATGTCAATTTGCGATTATGTGGGGTCGGAGTTCTGTTTTGGGAGCCTATTGTAGTGAGGATATTGCTTTGGATATTGAATATTGTTGAATTTCGCTATGCAGGGCCTAGGGTATATGATGGATAACTAGAAGACACAAATAAGTAAGCTTCCCCCTAGTCATCTATACACTCATTCTTGTCACACGACGAATTTCGACAAAGTCATGTAAACGTAATTTCGCTTTTTTCACCGACCTCCGTCCAGAAACAATCCTGAAATGTTGAAAACTTGGGGTGGCGCACTCATGCCAGTTTATCCTAAGGTATACTCTGTGTCTTTTGTAGCCAACCATGTGGCTAAGAGAGGCTACGAAATACTTAAACTAATACAAAACAATCATACCCTCCTTTCATATCAAACAATACCAAGAAATTGACAGGCCTGTTAAATCAAGGGTAAGATCGATCGTTATTCTTCATGAAACGGGCACAGCCCATTTTTATGTTATTAATTCTGCTAAAAATTAATTAATAAATAACAAAATTACGTCATAGAACTCTATTTTAAACAGACAAAATAGCCAGTGGGCTTTCTTTCACTTAACCTTGCTAGGAACCCTTCCCAGCAGTTAGGCATTACAATGAATATTATTTTTGCAAATACACTTCTGACCTTCAACACAGTCATGTCTTCCGAATTTATTCCTTTCTCTGCTGACCAGAACTGATTTTCGTTAATTAATGTTTTTTATCAGAGATAGTCACCACAAAGATACTGAGCTTCTAATATCTTTGGTCACAATCAGTTAGCAGTCGATTCAAGCACATAAAGTCATAAACCAATTAGTGATTTCATGATTGGTCAGTGGTTGTGTTGGTCAACTATAATTAATTGGTGTTGGTTTAAGGATTAGGTGCACCGCGTGCAATCACTATGGACCACAATGGCCTCATCCAGTGGCATATTATCAATAACCTCAATTAAACAATCATAGTGCAAAATTTGACCTTAAGTTGCAAAGTATGAGTTTTTGTACTCACATTTTCAAAGGTCATTCAATGAATGCACACATGTATTGGGGTTAAAGAACTGTGCCCTGATAGATGAGCATGTTGTAGATTCTTCACACTGTAAACAACTAGTTCATGTGCAAACATGTTCAAAACATACATAATTAGAATGGTCAAATGTCACCGTCTATCGGGTTCTAAGAGGCGGTAAACTGGTTTAAACCATACAAAGGTCACGGGTTATTTGGTGTTTTTATAAGTCCATTAATTTTGTATTTTAAACAAAGAATATACACACATCATTTTAACCCGTGCATATCAGAAAACAATAATAAAATAAAATCCTAGCATATTGTGGTTTTATTTCTGAGCTGGGCATAATTTTAGCAAAACAATTAAGGAGTAAATCTAGCAAGAGTGAAATTAGAAGCTATTCACAAAGTACATGTTTATATGTGGCCCCTCCGAGAGGGCGCCACAAAAAAAAAAAATCACATGTTTTTTCTTCTCAGAGTGTATGAAATAGATTAATAAACTTGTATTACTTATTGCTCGAGAAATTAGACAAAATAATGCACTTGCGCTGATGTTGATGCGTCTAAAGCACTCCCCCCTTCGGGGCTCGTGCCTTAGACGCATCAACATCAGCGCGCGTGCATTATTTTGTCTAATTTCTCGAGTAATAAGTAATACGCATTCATTAACCTATTAAGTATCCAGTTGTATAAAAATCTCACATTTTTTTGAGAAAAGTGGGGGGATGAGGCTGTGGATCACGAAATGCCCTTTCACATTTTTGTTTCTGCCTCCCATAATGGTTACAGTTACTATTACTTAAGGGTATCTCAATAGCACAAAGTCATAGCAATTGTGGAAATAACTTGTTTTGCATGCATCAGTTTTTCACGGATAAAGTGCTAATAAAGTGGATAAAGTGTTAATTCTATGAAAAGTACAAAATAATTGACAAACTTCAGTTTATCAATAGTATTCAATACAAGTCTGCTATGTTTATACTGCACCAAGTGACCCATGTTCTTGGTATAAAAATAACCCCAAATCAATTTCAATTTACCTTGCATTGGAAGTGAGTAGTAAGCTAAGGGACTAATGCTGTTTATTTACCTGTGCCTATACATGTCATCCCTCTAGATATATAGAAGGCTTTGTGCATATTTTAATGCAAAAAGAGAGAAAAGAATGGAATAAGTGACAATTCTTTTTGGTAGTGGTAAATGTTCACACTTATGCCAGCTACAATTGATGAAAATAATATTTTGGAACTCCTCATTGCTAGTTCAGTGAAATTAGTATAACAAAGTTTGATAAGAAGTACAAACCTTCCCCTTTCCCTTTCCCTTTCATGCCCAAAAATGCACAAATTAACACATGGATTGATGGACTAAGGGATTAATGTTTTAATGCAACTGAGATGGGACATGGACAAATACAACACATCTACCTATGGATAAACTGCCCAAAAAACTATTCCAGCAACATTTGAATGGATGTCAAACAATCAGTTTCCCAAACTTATGTATTATAGTTGTCTTATGTAATGTATTTTGAGGATATAATAGTTATCATTAGTTGACTGTGAAAGTCTTGACTATACTGCTAGTAGTTTTGACTACTGCTATTGGTGACTTTGTTGTGTAACCCTAGTTTTAAGTTTTAAGCGATATGGTAAAAATTCCAAGCAAATTGATATTTTTGAAATACATGAACCTAGAAGAGCAAACTCCAAGTCAGCATGGCAGAGATTTTTAAATATCACCATTTTAATATGTTGATTGTTGAGTGACCTACTGTGCACATTTGGCCTTAAGTGAGCAAAAGATCTGGCGGAGAAAGTTAATAGATTTTTATTTGCGGCAATAATCCCTTACGGGGCCTATATTGAATGGTTATTATGTTGTCTGGAGGTAAATGTCTGCAGCACAAAAGACGGTGGCTTGCAGTCAAACGTACCAGGCATTTTATTACGTCAATATATTCATGAATTTTGCGATGAATGGAGTTTAAGGACAACTGACCACTGCTCATTTAATTCAGCCTTTGCAGTTGTTGATATTGAACTGAAAGGGGAAAATGAAGCATTTTCATGTACATTGAGTATATTATGTGATGTGCACACTTTGACACAAACAAGATATTGAAAAAAGGAGAAAAAAAGCACAAATAGAATCATAATATCAGTAAAAAGTCTTACAAAAAGATAGGATCAGTGACTTTTGTATGTCAGTATATGGCAGCATGAATAGAAACTCGTAAATATATCTTCTACATATTCTTGTGGATATTGTGGGTGGACAGCACTTCTATATCACTTTATTTCAGCCACTACATGCATTCCCAATCCTTCCCCATTATTTTCCATCCTGTATCAAATTAGCAAATTCTGTATCTGAATATGAGTCGTGACTGAGGTGTTATGTCATATCGAGGATCCAGTTAGCCTATGTAAACACATAGATGGCCATATTCATTTCTCATAGATATTGCTTCAGCAACGTTTTTGAGTATGTGATAGATTCAGAATTTACTACCAGCCATGACATACAGTTTGATTCTCTTACACAGAAGATTTCTGTACTCCCTTCAATCATGCTAAGATATTCTTAACCCTAACACCCAGAGGGTTTTTTGCTAATTGGAAGGGAAAGAAGAAATGAAAAAGGAGAGAAGATGAGCAAAGAAGTCACTTGGTATCCCAGGATTCGTCCCCTTAGACCCCTCATGTTGGATTCTGTTGGAAATTTATCAGTATTAGGGTTATGACAGACACAGACTGTGGCGTTCAAATAAAAACTAACGATGCTGTACTATTCACCACATAAAATTGTGCTGAGGAAACTGGTCCATCTTAGCCTGTTTGTCTGGCTTCTTATTACGCACTAACAAGTCCCAACTAAGCTGCTGTACAAACTCATTTCCTCCCTATGCAATGATGTTAGACCTCAGGGTGTTTCATTGAGCAAAGATTCTGAACTGATGAAATACATCAGGGCAAAACTAGGGTAATGAAACAGAAATGGATGTGCAGGAAAAGGTGGAATATGCTAAGCATTTTCTGTATGTGATCGGATCCTGCAAAATGACATTGTTGCTTATCATTTGGCTGATTGAATATTCAAAGCGTTTTTATTGTTTGTCCTTACTTGCATATTTTTACTGAAGGGTGCTTTATTGTCTCTGCCAAAACGAAGTTTAGAAAGGGGACTATGAAATGAGCTTCAATGTATGTATGTAGGGGTGTGTGTGTGTGGGGGGGGGGGTGGAGTTCTGTATGATGTATGCCCAAAAAAACCATGGCAGAAAAACATTAACCCTTGGCTACTTTTAGTCCAGCTGCAAACTATTGTTTTATTTGGTTAGATGGTTTTGCCAGTTATTGTGCTAATAAGTTTTTTTTTCTTTTGTTGTTTCAGGTTGGTCATATACAAGAAATAGAACTTATACCAGGGAAAATACACAAGATAGAAACAGTCAATATGAAACCAGAAATATTTGGTAAGTGTGAACAATTGCGTGTCACATACAAGTGGCTCAAAATGACATAATAGAACTACTTGTCACAAAAAGTGGCTCAAAATGACATAATAGAATACTTGTCACAAAAATTGGCTCAAAATGACATAATAGAACTACTTGTCACAAAAAGTGGCTCAATATGACATAATAGAACTACTTGTCACAAAAATTGGCTCAATATGACATAATAGAACTACTTGTTACCAAAAGCAGCTCAAAATGACATAATAGAATACTTGTCACAAAAAGTGGCTCAATAAATTGGCTCAAAATGACATAATAGATCTACTTGTTATCAAAAGCAGTTCAAAATGACATAATAGAACTACTTGTCACAAAAAGTGGCTCAAAATGACATAATAGAACTACTTGTCACAAAATTGGCTCAATATGACATAATAGAACTACTTGTTACCAAAAGCAGCTCAAAATGACATAATAGAATACTTGTCACAAAAAGTGGCTCAATAAATTGGCTCAAAATGACATAATAGATCTACTTGTTACCAAAAGCAGCTCAAAATGACATAATAGAACTACTTGTCACAAAAATTGGCTCAAAATGACATAATAGAATTACTTGTCACATAAAAGTGGCTCAAAATGACATTGTAAAACTACTTGTCACAAAAAGCAGCTCAAAATGACATAATAGAACTACTTGTCACAAAAAGTGGCTCAAAATGACATCATAGTGAATCAATTATAGAACATGTAGAATGGCTGCATGTGTTGCATCAATTGCAATAACTTCTAAAATACAATTAATTGCAATTGTGATTATTGAAATATGACTCTTTTGTTTTATTTAATACTTTCCTTCCGTATTATAATGTTGGGCCTCCACATGTCAAGAACCCTCATTAGAATATTTTGAAATTTCAAACCATACCACCAGTGTTTACGTTTTCATGTAGACGTATGAATTGCCAGCCCTTATATTGGCTTTTGCAGAAATTGCAAACAAGAGATTTGTAGTTAGTATTCACTAACATGTGATTTTTTTTTTCAGGAATGCTCTCTGGAGTCATTAATTTTAACTACTGGATATCACAAAAGTCTTTACCATTTTGAACCATCATATCTCGTATTATCCAAATACAGAGAATAAGAGAAAATATCATTTCCAAACCACCCAAATATTGGTTCTTTCATTGAGTTCATTTGCAGACAAACTGCCCCTTTTAAAACAAGGATATCAACGTCAGTATCAGAAATGTTTCCTGGTGATGTTTAGCAACTTTATTGTTTTGGACTTCTGAAGTTAAAAGTTAAAATTCTGTCACTAGTTTCAGGTAAATGACCATGTTATCAACAATTGCCAGTTTATGAACTGCATTTAGCATGATGCATGTATATTAACATTTCATTTGAGAGCAACAAAAAGTCATCTATTAATCTATCAAAGTAAATGATTCCAACTTACTCCGTATATGATGTGTTTCCCTTTAATGATCCATTGTCGATGCAATGAACAGCTGCCCTGCCAATTGATATGCAATGTTGCACTCCAAGAGCGTTAAGAGTAGAAACCCCAATATAAAATTAAGAAATTTTTGAATATACAATGTAGTGCCAATTTTGTAGTTTTATATTTGATCACAAATATTATATTCTGCATCGTCTTGTGACCAACAATATTAAAACACGGCTACTATTGTAAGAGAGAGCTCAAAGTGTCTAAAATGTATACATAGCATGCTGTAAGTTATTTGATGTATGTTTTTCGTAATTATGCAAAGATATGTTTTATTATTTTGCATCAAGCATTGCCAACAAAACTGGTTATGTCAAAACAACAAGATTCCTCTTGCAAAAATTCATTCATATATTAACACATTAAATGGCTTAGTTAGTGTTTCTTTCCAGGATCTGTGGTTGCACCAACAACAGATTTAAAACATAAATTGATTTGTGGATTATATTTGGGAGAGTGAGTTGGCGCAGCGGTTGTTGCCTTGCACCACTGAAGTCCCGGGTTCAAGCCCCGGCCGTACCAAGGAATGTATGTGCACTTGGTTTATTCCGACTCCATACTTGCTCTCGCAGGTTTTCTCCAGGATCTCCGGTTTCCTCCTGCTTTCAAAAAATCAGTGATTAATTGGTTATTAAAAACTTCCTTCACCATGTTCACCCAATGGAATTTGGGGAGCTGCACAGATAATTGGTGGATGTTACAATCTAAGTGTGGATAGGTTTGCGCCAGGTTCGGCAGCAACTAGCCTAGTTGATGCGATCTGATTGTGATGATTTACATGTTTACCATGGCAGCGAATTTACAGCACTTTGAATCCTCTAAGATCTGGAAAAAGGTGCCATATAAATCCAAAATTTATTTATATATATTGTTAAGTTTGAAATTGAAGTGACTATCGTTTAGTAAGGATTTCATTATTACTAATTTAATATTGAAATATTGTATTGTTTTAATTATTGATTGGTACTGTTTTTGAATCATTCAAAATGGGCCAGACACTTAAACCACACTCTTAAAAATACCTAGTCGTTTTTTCGACTAGAAATCCTAGTCAAAATAATTTGACGAGATTCTGGTCATTTTAAGGAGATTTTCTAATCATTTCAATGCGGATCTAGTCATGTATGCCTGGTCAACGCATATCTAGTCATTTAGGCCTGGTCATAAATTCTAGTCAAGAAATTCTAGTCAATTCCAAGTCGAGGATGCAGAATTTGGTGTGAGTTTTCACACCAATTTCGGTAACAAAGTGGGTAACAATTTTGTAACAAATGATTATTGTGATGAGTGCTAGTGTTTGGAGGACCTTCTCTAAATCCTAAATATTATACTCAGTTGAAATAATAGAAACAAAACCACGGATGAAGAACACAGGGCAAACGCTATTTAACACCATAGATTTTATATTTTCAAGCAAATACATTATAATTTTCTGCCATCCTCTTTTAAGACCGTAATTTTATAGATAATTTCTGTAATACGTGTCACCATGCTATCAAATACACTTGGTGGCTATTTTATAACACCACAGTGTTGAGGCGTAGTTGTCCTCTCTTAGTGTGAAGCGGACAAGAGATGATGCATTTCCCCAAATTAACATGACTAGAATTTAAAATGACTAGAATCTAGTAAGATCCTATTGCACCCTGCAATCTAGTCAAATTTGACTAGTTTCTAGTCAAAAGTGAAAAAAAAATGACTAGATATTCTGGTCATGTTTTGACAAGACTCCTAGTCGTTCCTGTCGACTAGATTATCCTAGTCAAAATGACTAGAGTCTAGTAAGATCCTATTGCACCCCGCAATCTAGTCAAATTTGACTAGTTTCTAGTCAAAAGTGACTAGGGATTTTTAAGAGTGCATGCGTTGTTTGACCTGCAGTAAATCCAGTTGTTAATCTGAATATCAGTGTATGGCTAGGCAAGGCTGCGTAAACAACCACACATACTGCAGAGCACTTTAACATTAAAATTGTATGACCATTTTCCATGTGATATAAAGCCGGTTCAATCATTCATATGGCTACACTTAAACCATCACAAAGAATACTTGAGACTTCTATAAGGGGATGTTTGACACAAGTTAAAATGCAGTTGAGATGTGTTCTTTCACATCAAGACTTGAGTGTAAATATTAATGTTTGGCTTACGTCTGCAAGTAGGCATCTTGTATTTCAAGATGAAACTGTTATATCTATTATTTATTTATGATTTGACACAAAAATATCAGTCAATGCTTAAGTTTTCCTTTGTTTTCTATTGCTCACAGATGTTTTTGCTGGTCCAAATATCTAAAAGAACTCTGATGACTTACTGCTGATTACATGGGAATAGGTCTTTTGATTTATTCAAAATTTGAAATGAAAGCAATATATGAATGTTATTGAAAAGCTTTTGAGATGTCAAACCCAATATCAATCAGATAGGGGTTGATAACATTACTCAAGTAACATTGTGACAAACATTCTTATCGGATTGAAAAATATTTGGTGTCTAAACAGGAACGAAAAATGTTCGATATAAAAGCTAGGTGAATTAGAGCAAAGTGAAACAATGCATAACTTGCTGAGTGTGAGCTAGACTATATTCTTTCTTTGCAAATATTTGATACTCTATGTAAACAGAATGTCAGACAGAAGAAACTGTGTATTCAGTCAGATGACAGCTTTGTGGGCAAATGGGTTTGTATCCGTTGATCTGGATTTTGCAATTAGGGCATTGAAAAGTCATGGATTTTTAAAATTGAAGGTATGTGGGAGTCTGATTAGGTTCTTTCACAGGCTTGTACGCACACAGAAACTGGAATTGCTGTATGATCCCAGCAAACACAAAACATTTTACACATTATTCATAAAAGGTTAGAAAAGGTTACCAGAAAATGTTTAAAATGTCGGGTTATATAAAGGGTATATAAAGGGTATAAAGCATTTTCATAACATTCAAAAACATTTCTTGAAAACTTACTGCAAAATATTCTCACATAATGTTATTTAAGTGTTGACAAAATATTTGGCAAAAAATGTTTGCAAAAAATATTTTACAATAACATTTGGACAACATGTTTGTATATTATGTTTTCATGACCTTTATATAACCCGACATTTAATGTTATTAAAACGTTTTTACAAAAACGAAAACCCAAAATATAACCTGTTCAAAACGTTTTGAAAATGTTTAGTGTTTGCTGGAATAATTTCTGGGGGTACCATGCAACTTAATAGAGAGATTGCGGAGAGGCGTTCACTGCAAACGCCATACGGGTTACGGATTTCTGCATTTTGCGGTAGAACGTCATAGTCCCGTTCACATCCAAACTAGCCTCCTACACAGCCAGTTTGTGTCGGTCCTAACGCTCGTCGTTCCTAGTATGTTCGTGATCGCCGCCTAGCGTCTGAACCAAGACTACGTGTAAACGCAATTGCAATCACGATGGCGCTATGCTGAGACAAATAATCTAAAGGTAATAGGAAGCACCCATTGATTCACCTTGGGTGCATCGAACCAGAGAAGATTATCTTCTTTCATCGAACTACTTTCCTCGGTATTGATATGCAAATACGACTGGCTGTATCTATAATGCTCTAAGCATTCAGTCCAGATTAGCGATATTTGAGTTTTGCGGGCTATTGGAAAATGAAAATGAATATAGGCCTATGTTCACACGTGTATCCATGCTATTTGTCTAAATAATCTAAACAGAGTTTGGTGTTGGATGCCCAGGAAGTCTTGGTGTATATTATTCGAATAACAAGAAACAAACTCCATTATCATATAAATAATACCCTATTTACTTTCTAAAGCAAAATGAAAATAGATAATCTACTACCCAGCAAACACAAATATATTACAGAAAACGTTAAATGTCGGGTTAAAGGTTATGTGAGGGTCAAGGGCATTAAAAGTTTTAATAACATTCAAAAAACCCTTTGTTCTAAACTTGCTGATAAACGTTCTAACACAACAGACACTTCAATATGTTTGCCAAATGATATTTTACTATATAGCATTTCGAATTTTGGCTGTTGTTGTAATATTTTTTCAGTATAACACGAGTTTTCATGATTTTTATATAAACATACATCGATATGTTATCAAAACGTTTTAACTAAAAACAAAAACACATGCATTGTCATGTTTTTAAAACATTTTGGAGTTTGCTGAATAGTATCCATAAGCAAAACACTTTGACAGCTGTTTAATGCACAACGAAAAAGCAAGGCGAAAAATAGCGTGTACCGAACTTCTGTTCCCCGTCCCAAACAGACAATTATACCTCATTTATGCCGTAACACGACACAATCTTGCCTAAAACGCCTCTTCGCAAGCTGATTTTTGGACGGCATTTTCCACACACAAATGAATAGGCAATCTGCCCGTTCGAATTCGCGTCGAAAAAAATCGAAATTTGTTCACTTCTTCTTGTCTATACGAGATCAAATTTTAACCCCCAAAATGGATTTTATTACATGTCGGACACTACTTGTTCTATTAGGATACTTTGATTCATTTCATAACATGACAAACATAACATTTTTCTGCATTTTATAATGCGGTGTTTTTGTCATTTTGGAACGTCATTTTTTGCTACCAACCGCAATGTAATCGCCTTACGGTAATTCCACGATTGACCAATTCACAATAGATTTCATCCTCTAGAGGGCATAATAACCGATTTTCGACTAATGTAGCTTGCCGTTCGCGTTCCCGTGTCACGTTTCACGTAAATTTCGCAATCTCTCTAATAGGTACAATTGTATAACTTCATTTAGATGTTCTATGAGTTTTAAACTGTGTTTGAATGATGTTTGCATATCAGCAATGTGATTCTGCATGCACCTGCTAATTCAATTCAACATATTTTGGTTTTGTTAAACCATACACTAAATAGAATGTATGAATAGGATCTTAAATCTTGTGTCATTGAAATTAATTGCAAGTTGTGTAATTGAGTGATCAGTTCAGAAAATTGAATGCCCCTTTAATGAAATTGAATAATTAATATCTAAACTGAAAGTAACATTGTACCTAATCATTCAATTTTGTACAAAAAAGAATGACATAATTATAAAACGAATGAACAAGTTGGCCGCGAAAACCTATAAAATCTTGACCGCATGTAACATATGATAGGAGAGGACTATTGAGTCCAGGAGAGTACTATTAAGTCATGTAAGAAGTGTGTTTATCACTATCCTACCAGATTAGCCAAGGGTTATCAGACGCAAAATGACAAACACTGCACTAATCAAATTGGATAACGTTTCACAAACTTGTGATGAAGAATACGATGTATGGCTGTGTGTGGACATGTTTTGGTGGGCCACAATGAGGAAACAGGTGATCAAGAATACGATGTATGGCTGTGTGTGGACATGTTTTAGTGGGCCACAATGAGGAAACAGGTGATCAAGAATACGATGTATGGCTGTGTGTGGACATGTTTTGGTGGGCCACAATGAGGAAACAGGTGATGAAGAATACGATGTATGGCTGTGTGTGGACATGTTTTGGTGGGCCACAATGAGGAAACAGGTGATCAAGAATACGATGTATGGCTGTGTGTGGACATGTTTTAGTGGGCCACAATGAGGAAACAGGTGATCAAGAATACGATGTATGGCTGTGTGTGGACATGTTTTGGTGGGCCACAATGAGGAAACAGGTGATCAAGAATACGATGTATGGCTGTGTGTGGACATGTTTTGGTGGGCCACAATGAGGAAACAGGTGATCAAGAATACGATGTATGGCTGTGTGTGGACATGTTTTGGTGGGCCACAATGAGGAAACAGGTGTGGGTTTCAAATGGACAAATTATGGTTGAGACTTAAGATGAGGAATCCAAGATGAAAGATGTAGGCAGGTGGAATTGATGTGCTCTTTGCATGCCATAACATGGTTAGCTCCACTGTCTGATGTTACTATGTATAAGATGGGGTACTATGGGGAACAGGGTAGGAATAATAAAGTAGTGATGGCCCAATTAATATGGAGATTGGATTTTGTGGTTTTCAAGATAATATATGGAACTGCTTTTTGATAATATAGCAGGGCCATATTAATGAGCTGTATTGAAAGCAGTTCTTACGCAATGAAATTCTTTGCTGGGTATGAAATAGGTTAAGAAATGTGTATCACTTGTTGAGAGAGGAATTGGACTCTATATAATTGCACTTGTGCTGAATGTTAATGTTCATGCATTGCAGGGCTCATGCATTGGACACCTCAACATCTCAGTATGTATGCATTATTGAGTCCAATTGCTCTCTCAATAGGTGATACACATATTAACATATAAATAGCTTCTAATGTTGAAATAATTTTTGCAGTGATACCTTCTATATTTGTTACAGGTACATGTGAACATCCCAATGAATTTCTGCTATCTTCAATAGATAGTATATTGATTCAGAAGAAGAATAAAATGAAGCAGTTAAGATTGTATTCATTGATTAATAATTTGTGTATTTTGTTTCTTTTGTTTCAGAAATACCAGACTTTTTAAGCAAAGAAGAATGTTTACATATAATCAATTTAGCAGAAGAACAGGGGTTAGAGGTCAGCCAGACACATTTAGAAACCAAAGATAAAAAAATGCGATTACTGGACCTCAATGGTGATAAAATGCTTGACATGTTTGAGGTAAGGTATAGTGTGTTTATCATGATTATGGCAATAAAAGATGGTAACAATGCCAATGTTGCAACACTTTGTGTAGCACTGCTTCTGATGATGATGATAATGAATAAATTTCTTTTGCACAAAACACAATTTTACACACAATTTGATGGTTTCACCTATCATGGATGATAGGCATCTTCAGAATGACAGTGGTTATCCGCACTTACGGTTTGCCTGACTGTAGACATGTGTCTTGAGTTTGTATCACACTACTTACAAAGGATTTTTGCACTGTTGATGATTTTGTTGAACAGTGTGGTCTACTCCTACTGATTGACTACATCTTCAGGATCTGACAAACCATTGTCATTTTGAAGATGCCTATTGTCCATGATAGATAGGTGGAACCATTAAATCATGAGTAAAATTCTGGATTTGTGCAAAGGAAATGTATTCAATCTGTTTACCTACAAACCTGATGATCAGTGATGATAATGATGAAAACAAGGATGGTAATGAGAATGAAACAATGATGATGTTGATCATGATGTTGATAATGATGATGTTGGTGTTCATGTTGCTGTTGGTATGTTTTTTAAATCTTTTCCACAAGGCACTGAGATGCCCTGTGCTTTTTTTTTTTAACATCAAAATCAACAAAAATCACAATTAAATCACAAAATAAAAGGTACATCAAAATATCAATAACAAAAGATACAAAATGATGCATTACATTTGTAATATAATATACAATAAAAGTCAGTCCTGACTCACTTGTAACCAAAATAGATTACAAATCAAATCTCCACTTTTTATAATGAGAGGTGAGCTTATCATGCCTTTTGGCAATATAATATTCTGTTTCTCTGTTCTTTTTAATGAAATTAACACAATTATTAAAATGAGAGGTTTTCTGTTGGTATGATGATCGTTTTCATATTGGTGAGATGATGTGGATGTTGTTGCTGTTCTTGTTCATGGTGATGGCAGTGCTAATGATAAACTAGCTGCCCCATCAAGATCACTGATTGCCTTTCAAAGTCGCTGCTCCATTTTTTAATCGCAGACTGCTATACCAATGAGTCTGTATGAGATAGAACCCTGGCTGGTAAATAGAAATTAACAAGTAATAGAGCTCCTAGTTCAGTAACCTGTGTGTCTATTATATGGCAATTTTATACTGCATGCCTATGTAAATCATCTGCAAGTGCTCGAATTGGGTCTGATTTGAAATTGAGCTTCTTGTATTCGTCTGTGTTGAAGGCTCTCAAGAAAATACATGCAAGTATAAAGGCATAAAACATTTATATTGGACTTTGTTCTGCAACCCTACACTGCAAACGATCTGCAACAAGGATTTATTTCTGCATAATCTGTATTTTTTAAAGTCACTTCAAACAACCAATGTCACAACTACAAAAACAAATCAATCTTTGAAAATTCCTTATACATGTATATGTGTGTGTGTTGATTTGATGGTTTATAGTTGTTATGCCAAAGTGACACCTATGCATCAATCTATTTTGTCATCAATTTTAAATGAATCTTACAGTAACAGCTGGATGGATGTGACAGTTCTTTCTAGTGTCATTTGATTTACATTATGAATTATAGATGACATTCAAATGTGTGAATTTAGCTTGAAGATTCCTGTGCAGGATTGCAATTTGCAGGATTACAATTTAGTCACTCTTAGCTGTAATGTTTGATTTTGTAATTTTGTAATGTTATCAAAATGCTTTACATTTATTCTGCTGTCGTTAGAATAATGTCAGCTGCCATACAATGCCCAAGGCATGCTCATACCTTTGGGAGGTACTCAATGGACAAAATTCATTATAGCTCCCCATTTCACCCCTGGGTAGAGAGAGGCAAGTAAGGTAATGCGCATTGCCCAAGTGCACAACGGGATGGCAACACCAGGGCTCTAACTTGCAGTCCTACGATTTCGGGGCAGAGCCTGTACAGCTGCGCCACTGTGCCCTTAAAAGATCTTTGTTGGTGTTGTTAAAAAGCATTGTATATATTTAAATGTGATGTCAGTTGACACAACCTCTGAACCCCCCCCCCCCATAATCACTCATTACAACTTGTTCATGTTTCAGACCTTGCATTTTGCTTATCTTTCTAAGCCCACTGCAGATGAAGACATCTGTTGTTCCAAGTCCAGTTGCCACATTTAGATATCTTTGTCGCAGTATTCATCAATATTATCGACTTTTGTTTGTTTGCTTCAGATGAGGAGAACAATAGAAGATGGTTTTGATGTATACTTAGAAGATGTAGATATCAGAACATTGTAAGTAATGTGTTTAAAAATTGTATGTTTGTATGTAAACTACACACAAATTGTTACACATGAATAAGAGCCTATTTCTCCATGATATTAGGTCGTCTTAATTTAAAGTTTGTTTTAAAGCCCCAACGTGCATAAGTAAAATAGCCTAAATTGTAAATCTCAATAAAAATCTTCATCTTGACCACAGTGAAACCTCTTGAGAGGTGAAAGGTGATATATTCTTGTCAAAAATCTCGTCCGACAGATGAAAAAAAATCCTTAAAAAAACCGCATTCTACATTAGGTTTTCAACTTGGGAATGGCTTTGATACAAACTATTAAAATCAGATGGTCTTATACTAAATAAGAAAATCAAAAGGTTCTATTACAGATGGCCAGGTTTATTCTGATCATTTTAATACCTGACGTAATACATTACAACCTCATTTAAACAAGATACAGCAATTTACATGAAGGAAGGTAAGAGCCCCTCTAGAGTGCTATCCCGCACCTTTTGAAATAGGCAGTGTGACACTTCAAGATAACTTGTGCTGTGTTCATTTATTGGCATGTTGGAAGGAAATTACCAATAGAAATTTTCTCATTTTTGGAATTGCACCATTGCCATTCAAATATACATTGATGATGACATGTAAGGTATCAAAATATAGGTAACAAATGTATTGATCTGTAGATTAATTGGCTATTTCTTCAAGATATTGCCTTTCTCTTAAGTACTATTGTGCTCAGTTTATATCCCTATTGACGCAATAAGTACTTTTTATGAGCTTAGTTATGAGCAATAATTTGTAAACCTCAACAAGATGTAATGTCAAGTATAAGTGTAAACTTCAATCGAGTACCAGCAATAAAACACAGACCTTCATTCTATGCATTCACTACACTAGTAATTCAAAATGTCATCATGGTTACAACTAAAAATGAAAAAAAATATTGAACAATAAGATTTGTTATATTTGTGAGTAAGGATGTCAGAAACCGGTGCATCAGGTGGCACATTCTCATATTACTCACAAAAAACAACTTATCTGATTATTATAAAGTGACATCAAATATTCCTAATCCATCATGACCATTTGAGGGAAAAATTAGTAGAAATTAACTTTTTTGTGTATTTTAATCAGGAAATGTTATGTTAAAAGCCACTTTGTTTTGTAAGTGCATAACTTTAGGCTGCTAGGTATCATACCACCTGATGCCTCCTAATAAATGAAATTGAAGGAAATATCTTATGTCAACTACAATTGCTTGTTCAGATCAGTTTGAGAAAACATCCTGAAACATCACTGCAATAAAAACAGTAAATTTGGATTTTATATTTGAGAACTTTTAGTACTGAATTGGAAGAAATTCCGAGGAACATTTTCAGAAGAAAATCTAAACTTGCCTCACCATATGTGACATGATCTGGTCCATTGGAGCCAAAGGTGGCAAATTTGAAATTGAGATAAAGGCAAAAATGTGGAGTAAAAAAACAATAAAATACATAAGAAAATACACATAAAAAACATCAGAACTTTAGAACCAAGTATGCGAAACCTTTGGTGTTTTCAGTATATGATAGACTAATATTTGTATAAGATAATAATAATTTTATAGTAACTCAATTTTCAAAAATTGCTCCTAGTAAATTTAAATACTTGCAAAATTGGTTTGATAAATAAATATCTATATATCTAGCATTGGTAGCTAAACCCTTTGTGCAAGATTCTTATGACATTGACATTCAATGTTATTAACATTTAATGGTGGAACAATGTAAGCTAATTGTGTGTGTGGGATGATAATCATGTTATTTCAAGTTGTTCTGGAATGCTCATCCAAATGATGATGGTATGACGACGATGGTAATCGAGTAATTGTAAATATCATTGGTAGGCAAACCATCTATTGAAGATGTTATTAATGTTCAAGGTCACTAGCTTCAGGTAATAAAGAACATTAATGAAACTGTGTGCCACTTATCTGTGCATGATGAACATGTTATTTTAACCTGAAGTAGTACTGAAATGCATATCCCAAATGATCGTGATGACATTTGTAAGTACAAGCAAATATGCATAAGGTACAAAGGCATTGGAATTAATGAGATTTCTGAAATGCAAACAAATGAAATTTTGCAGGATGACAATTGTTTGCAAATTACCAATATTGGCTGTATTGGGACTTGACATTTTTCCAATTGCTATCTGTAAGTGGTGCAAAATTTGATATCTCTCGACATCAGATGCTACATTTAATAAAAATGATGATAATAATAATGGGAAAAACCCATCTACCAGTAATGTAATCCTAGTACCGTTCATTTGTACATTGGTTACAAATGAAATTTTGTGCGAAGATTTATGATATAAAGTCATATTTGTGATAGGTTAATTAACTTCATAAGAAATACATGAAATCATTAACTTTTGGCAAAGTTGAACCAATTCCATGTCTTCTATTGTATGTGGTTACTAATAGGGCCGCTGTTAGAAATAAATTTCCCTCAAAATGTTTGACAGTTATGGTATTATTAATTATTCTTTTATTTCCTGTTTTTCTTAAGATATGATGATTTGGACATGGACACGAATGGTGATGGTAAGTAAGATTTACGATTGATTTTGTCAAAGACAAGTTTTTTTTATGTTGAAGGTATGTAATGTCGAAAAAAGTTCATTGTATATGAAATAAGGCTTGCAAATCAAATCTAACAGTAACATAGTCCTAATGCTAACCCTAGCTAATCTTATTTCATATTCGACATATCAAATCTTATGTTTGACATAGCAAACCTTGGACATAGTGGACAGAACTTATTGTACTTCTGCTCAGGAATTAAATAATATACCTTAGTTTAAGCCAGAGCTGGCTAACTCACACTTGATAAAGTTTGTAACCACCAGGGTTAATTTCTGCGTCTCATAACATACTCGCTACTGGTTGGTGTTAGGTACAGCATAACCCAGTTTACAGTAGATACAGCCATGCTTTTGACACATACAGTAGCTGCTATAGTTTCCCCCTATTTCATACTCTGCAGAAAAAACACAAGATTGAGTTTAAGTGGCACATAATACAGCAGTCATAGTTCTATTCATCATTGATAACTAGATAACTAGAGAGTCAGAGTACTCACCTTATATCAGGTCAGGGATGTGTATGCAATTACACTAAATAGTCAAATAATTCTATAAGAGCACACATTCACACTTGGATGCTAGAAGCAGTACAATACTCAAGTTAACTAACATTTTGTATGCAAATATAGGCTACATGCCCGGGTACAGAATAAGGGTAA
Organism: Amphiura filiformis; assembly: GCF_039555335.1. Lineage (NCBI taxonomy): Eukaryota > Metazoa > Echinodermata > Ophiuroidea > Amphilepidida > Amphiuridae > Amphiura > Amphiura filiformis. The sequence continues at coordinate 57,359,405 of NC_092628.1, forward strand.
TGAATTGCACCCCTGATTTTTACAATAACAATACTTACAAAGAGAATTTGCTCTTTAAGTTAATACATACATAACAAGTACACACATACATACTTTGTATTCCAGTGGTTCTTAGCACATATCATACAATGTCATGAAATTATTAGTAAGTTCAGGGACGGGATAATGTGTAGTAGCAAGCAGTGCCTTAATACTTTTGATAATCAAGTTGCATGCATAAAATGTATGATGCAATTAACAGCACTGTTCAATTATGAAAATACACAGGGGCATTCAACTTAAAAGGAACTAATCCTTAATACACTGTTCAGAGTAGTGAAACAAGTCCAAAATACCTACAAAATCTTGAAAAATCGAACCGATTTGAAGTTAAAGTGTTAATGCTTGAAATTTACAACAGTGTGGAGTCATATTCTGTACACAAGTGTTTTTTAATTCATCTCAATTAGTATTATGGATTAACCCCAGAGACAAACATAACTGAGGTAAATATGTAGCTTTTACACTCATATGCAAAAACTATTCTTGAATTTAAAGCCATAATGTGTGATTTGCTTAACAGCAACGCCCTCAATTTTTCTTGAATTTCTAATTTTTGCACGATTGTAATTTAATAGTGCTTGATGCCCAGAGGCCCCTATAAGCGCTGTGCAATTAATAAACATCATAGCAAAAACAAAATATATACAAGCATAACTAATGTAAGAATGATATACAAGCTTAAAAGGATGTTACAAAAAACATATTACAAAATAAATATTAAAACCAGGTGACATAAGATCATGTGAAGAAAGACTAAGCCTGAAATGCTCTAATTACAGTAAAATTTAAGTTTTTATATTAAATCCTGAGATCTCCGGTTTTATTCAGAGTTCACCGATCGAGTGCTTGCTATTACGTCTTGTGAATGTCAGCTCATGTGTACACATATTTTGAATCGGTGGCGTATAGATTATGTGCATATCGCTACTTGTCGTACATCTTATATAGTACTCAGCTGTGTGATGCTCCACACATTAAACCATGAGAGTACTTCATCCTTTGACAGGGAAAGTAAGCCATCGGTCCTGTGTACATGTGGCTTGCAGTAAAAAGTATGGTGGTAAACCAATGTGTACTCAAATGGGGTACGTGCGATAAAACAAATCACATCCAGTTCATTGGCCGAGAGACAATCAATGATATGGAGCAACTGAAGTATTAATTGGATCATCATATCTCTTTGGTAGAGTGGTTACTATATGGCAATTTCAAGAGTGATGAGTGGAAATCAGAACAGGCAGCTGGTGTTATATCCTGTATTAATTATGTATGCAACTTGTTACAATGCTTCAAGGTGTGTGTTTGACACAAACTAGAGTACACACTATTCACTTGCTACCTTACAAATATATTTACATTGGAATATAGGTATGAAAATAGTGCAATGCTATTAAACTATCAGATTTCATTTTGTGGCCTATTTTTTCGTTTTCTTTTTATTATTCATTCATTTGATTATTTGTTTATTCGTTCATTCATTCATTCATACATTTATACATTCATTCATTAATTCATTCATGTATTACCACAGTGAGCAATATGAGACTACAGCCATTGCAATCGCATAAATATGTGAGCAAAACAGTGGATGTGACCGGCCATTGCATAAAGCATGCGCAAAATACACACATTAACCAGAGCCCTAGCAATGAATCTTCAATTCCCCCGTGACGGTTCATGCAAATTAAACATCCTCACATACTAAACATTCAAAAGTTTGTGCAGTGTTTTACAAAGCGTTTATTAGGAACTAACAAATGAACGGAAGGACACAAATACTGCTTGAGCGGGCTTTGCCACTACAAATATCAACCAATGAACTGCATGTCTAGAACTTATATATGAGCGATACAACATGAAAGACACCACTTTGGCATCAGAAACTGAGTACAACCTGCGCTGTCAAAATGATTGGCACACAAAGTGGTTGTTCTTAATAGATACTATCACTTGCAAGCATTCCAGAAGGTCCAAACATGGGCTTGTGTCATCTCATTATTCCTGAAAGTCAGTGGTGACAAAGTTGTTGAATGGAATAAGCAGCTGAAGCTACTTCCTGACTCTATTAATTATGCATATGTAGTCAGCAGAATTGCAGCATCAAAAGTACTGCCTTCCTTTTACACTTTTTAAATTATTCCAGCATTAGAATATGAGACTATATACTATTGTTCCACTGCCACCGGCAAGAAATGTATAGAAATAGTTTTCAACATTTTGTCATACTCTATCTGAATGTAAGCAGGTGATATAACATTATGCATATTTTATGCATTTCTAGCATTTGTTAGCAAGCTGATAAGTTAGTACATCAACCTCTTAATTGTTTAGTATGCAGAGTAGCTATCTTATAGTTCCTTTAAACCTATAGATAATTTGTATTCCCATAACTGAAAAAAAATACAACCTACATCTTTGTTCAGATGATCAGATCTTCAATGTTTGTTCTAACTTATTCTGTCTGTTTGCAACTCCATCTAATAGACGAATCCGATGAGCTAAGTGATGGTCAGGATTAAGTCGGCCATAGCTGGGGGTCATCCACGCCAAACTAGCTTAGTTCGTTTGAATTGCGATCCAAGACGCCCACTATCACGAGCGCATCAGAGCACATAGCACTTGCGCTGCATCACAGGAGCGGTAAACGCTGCACGCCTGTGATACTGGCGTCGCGTAAAATGGATGGAAGGCTGCCAGTGAAGTGTAGGAATGTGTCAAGTCGGATTCATGAATAACTTGGGAATGGCTACACAACCATAATTGTGGGTAAACATATCCTGGTGCAAGAAAGTTGTTATAATTTTGTGTTATGGTAGACTTTCAATATCTGACAGGAATATTATTAGGCCAAGAAAATGATGGCAATGACATGAATTACACACTTTACTTTATCAAATTAAGTGACAATTCCCTTTATTCTGATATACAAAATGTATCACCATAGCAACTGAGATATGATGAACAAGTATGGATGTGGGCCAATTATACCAGGTTTAGTAGGGGAGGAATATGGGCTCCAGTGAAGCAGCATTTAAAATGGTTGTGTTTCCGCTGTTGAATTTTGGAAGATACTGAAGATAGCTGCTATATGAAGGATTTATGTATACATTTCAATTGAGATAGATTTATGGTTAGGTCTAAGCTAGATTAGGTTAGATTAGGGGTACTAGTACTAATATTGGTTAGGATTTGAGCTAGGATGAGGACAAAGATTTGAAAATGCAATACGGAATGTGTTTTTTCCCAAATTCAGCCAAATAAGCTTGATATGATCAGAATTGTCAAAACTTACATTCTTGTACACTACACATAATGAATTATTTGCACTAATGTGAATTACATAATTCTACCAACAAATGCTTAAACATATTTTTATCAATATTTTTGTAAAAAACAATGAAAGTCATGGTCAATTTTTCCAAGACAAACACATAATTTTTATTGCCCCTTTTTTAAATGTCTCCAGAAACAGTATAATTTTATTTGCCCAATAAAACAGCCATAACAGTTTTTATTGTCTTTAATATAGTTGGCCACTTACTGTCTTTGGAGCTTTAATGGCAATGCAAACTGGTTTAGGCCTGATGATGATGATGATGATGACGATAATGATGACGACAACGACGACAACAACAAAAATATTTGTATTAATTTTGGGTCATTGTCCGAGGGATCTGTCTATGATTACTTGGAGCACACATGTAAGTTGTGTTATGATGCCAGCTATTTGCAAAATTATGTAGTAAGCTGTAGTAGATCCATTGGTACTTCATATTGATGAATACGGAAGAAACAGATACTTCAGTTGGGTTATATGAAGTGCACGCATTCTTACTGCGGCAGTCATTTTCGCAGTACTCTCTTTTGTTGTTAGTGTCACATTTTTGAAAATATTTTTGATCAAAACTCTTTTAGTCTTTATATGAAACCAGGAGCTATAAATTATGCATAAAATGCTTTCCTGAATTTCTCAATTCCATTGATTTGAAACCTGTTAAAGTGAAGGTATTTATACCTTTGAAATTTCACCCCATAAGGTAAAAATAAACTTTAAATTTGCATATGAGGTTCCGTAATCACAAAATCTCGAATACTTTATACAGTGCTTTGTCATTTGAACACAAGTAACATTCTTTGAAGCATGGATTTTTAATAGAGACCTTTCCACAATGATATTTGATGCAATGTCAAAGCTACCAGAAAATGAATAGTTAATAGGTTCCTCTCAACTTTACCTGTCATGCAATTTAACAAATCTTGTCTATTTTGTTATTGGTGTCAAAAATATTCAAAAAACTGTATGAAGTAGATGAATTATTTATAAGTATATGGTTGACAAATCCCAATAGAGACCTACCTTATCCACAGCAATGATATTTGATGCAACAAATGAATAATGTAGGCTCCTTTCAACTTGCCAATTTGACCAGTCATATCTACTTCCTGAGTATTACTATTCCTGAGACTATAGCTACAAGGGGGAGAAGGTTCAGATGGAGGAGGATAGTGGTAGTTGTGGTGGTGATGGTAGTGATGGTGATGATAATCGTGATGATGATAATGATGGTAGAAGCGAAGACGATTATGACATTGATGATGATGATGATTATAACAATGATGTTGCTGCATCTTTCAAACACAACACATGTTCCCTGTGAACCTGTGAAATGACAAGAATTATTATTATAGAGTTTTAGGACTTATATAATTTGTTACATTTTAATATTGCATTTGAATGTTTTTTTTTTTTGTAATCACTATAAGTATAAACTGATGGTTATGATCTAGAATGAGCGTTTATGGCGTTTCGACAGTATTTTTTTTGTGGGACATGAGAGCACCTCAGGCGTGTCAATTCCATTCTGAATCTGGCATGTCTTTCTGATATCAAATAATTTTCATTTTTCAAATTCACGATATAATACAAATTTTATGACAAATTATTAAAATTTGATATTTTCAAATTTTTGATATATAAACAGTCCTCGAAGTAAATTTTATAAATCTAATGATATATTCTTAAAAGTGTATGTAGCTGGGAGGAAAAGCCGACGATCAATTGAAAATTTTGACCTTTTATATTGAAGATATGGATTTTTTTCCCAAAAAGACCAAAAAAAGGTCAAAATTTTCAATTGTTCGTCGGCTTTTCATCCCACCTACATACACTTTAAGTATAAATCATCAGATTTATAAAGTTTACTTCGAGTACTGTTAAATATCAAAAATATCAATTTTTAATGATTTGCCATAAAATGTGTATTACATTGCGAATTTCAAAAAATCAAAATTATTTGATATCAGAAGGACATTCTTCGTATTCAGAATGCAATTCGATATGTCTGATGTGCTCTAATGTCCCACAATAAATACTGTCCAAACGCTCATACCCCTTCCCTTAATACAGTTGAGCCTTAGCTATGAAACTATTCATTGATTTTCTCTCATTTTGACCACTGCTTTGTCAGTGGCATCAATCTGCAAAACTAGGTCCCAGTGCAAGTTGTTGCAACATGCAAGTTGTGTGTAGGACAATTTCTAACTTGGAAATGCCGTACTTCATAATTTCAAATGATTATTCCTCAAATACATTCTTGAAATACATCCAAAACTTGTATAATTTGTGAATAATTGAATACCATTCCCATGCCATGGTAGCATCTTGGATGTGCAGGAAGGGAAATTCCCTGATGTGGGGTGTGTGTAATAGCTCCAAACTCTATTCAGCTATATCTTATCTTGTTGTATGCTGGTTGTCAGTTTTGCTTCCATCTTTTCTTTATTTGTTTGTGTTGCTGTTATTCAGTGCAGATGAAATAGCTGATCATAATATGACCTAGACTGCTTGAACTAAAATAGTACAGCAGATATTCAGTGCAGCAAACAATGGTTTGTGATATTTCTGTTGTGTAATATCCATTGATAATTAAACACCTAAAAAGCACAACCACATGATCAAAAGAATAATATAGTAAAACAGTTGTTCTGTTTGAATGAAGTAGGTCGATTGGTTCATCTAGCTTGTGGCGTTGTTATATACATGAGCTATGCAAATATGAAGTACCGGGGAGTACCGGGTATTAACCTTTGAGAAAAGGATGCTAGGTGTACTATATGAATTTTAATTTGAAAACTGACTTTCATGACACATAAAATGTCTTTAACATATTCATGTTGAACTTGCCTGGTATTTTGGTGGCTTTTGAAACAAATTTAGTTGTTATCAGAAATTGATTTACTTTTTAAACCTTCAAGTGACTGAATATAGGCTAATCATCTTACCAAGATACAATCATCCAAAAATGCTGTTAGGAAAGTGCACTATTCTTCAGGGAGCAGCAAAGTGTATTTTAGTTACAATATTCAGGCCGCGTATTCAGGCTTACAACTTTTCAGATAATCATTTTCCCAACCCAACACACATCCATCATAACTGTAGATTTCGAGCAAAATCACAGAAATGTGGTTCTAAGATGATATCAAAGTTCTATTATTATTTGATCATTTCAATCTATATTGCAACCATTAAAAAACATACAAACTTTAAGCACAATGATTGAAAAGAAAACACATAAACCAGACTAGAGAATGGAGAAGACAAAATGCCATCCCCATATCTCCGCAGGTGCATAAATACCAATACATACAAAACATTCAACACTGTACAAGAAAATATACCTTCAGTAAAATTCATTTTTTTTAAGGGGGATCCAGAAAGTCAAAAAGCCAAAGCATTATTCGACAGACCAATCGTGGTCATATTTTGAATAAAAAATTGTATGTGAACTCAATATTGCACGTTTACTTATTTCTTTTTGAAGTTTTTTACCAACCATTCAGCTATTAGGCTAATGAAAGCTGATCTCCTGTTTCCCGTCACATTTTTTTGTGTAAGGATGAGGCGACTCTTTCATTATTCATTATGTTTGAACATTCATTATTTAAGACATCAGACTTTCTGTCACACTAATAAGCCATGTTGAAGGCATCGGAAATCAGTTTTTCCATGATTTAAACCACTGAAAATGTGATGAAAGGCAGCTCTGTTGAAAGGGGCGTGGGAATTACTGAAATATTCCAAATTTTCAATAAAATGGCAAAATAATGAATTATTTCTTCAAACTTACTTCCTGACACGGCAGGCAACAGGAAACAGGGCATCAACTTTCATTGGCATCATGTGATATTTAGTGCACTATCACTTTTCATACCGTTGTGTTGTTAGTCAAGCCTACAGGTGTCCATCCATCATGTGTACCCGGTGGGTTCAGTTTGTATTTAAAGGTAGGACATATGACCGTTCCAGGATTTGAAAATGACCCCTATTTCACGGGGAATCGAGGACATTTGCAGCAATTTTACCCCCTATTTTGCGCGAAATCAAGGAAAATTTGCCCCCAAATACCTCCCCTATTTTTTATCATTTTGAGGACGCATTTTCATTTCACCCCCTTATCACCAGGAATCAAGGACATTTTTCCGAAATAAATACCCCTATTTTTACCATTTCAAGGAGGTTTTGAATTTTCCCCCTATTTCATGGGGAAATGCAGACAATAACAAAAACTGTAGCGGTAAAACGCGGACAAAACTCCTAGAAATACACCCTATTTTTCATTTCAAGGACAATTTTGCTCCAAACCACCCCTAATTTGGACAATCGTGAACAATTTTGTCCTCGAAAATTCCGCGGACATTTCTTGAAAAGTACCCCTAATTGGAACCATCATGCGTACACATTGTCAGTGAAGACTGAACCCACCGGGCATGTGTAATTACCCAAAGAATACAGAAATGTGTGGCAGTACCACCAGATCACACACCATAGGTCATCACCTGTTCCAAATGGCCTATTTGGTCTGTTTGCTGTATTAAGGTATCAGTCAGTGCTTGGTTTCAAGTGGCCATACTAATGAGCCATGACAAATGAATACAACTTGTAAGCAAAGAGCAAGTGATAGAGGATTCATTCCAAAGTTCTAAAAACAAAAAGTATACATAATGAGCTTTCTGGAAAGGATATAATTCTCCTATTGCCATATGTGACCTGCTACCATGAAAGTTGCAAGTTGGTAGTTTTGAGACATCCTGGCTGCTGAACCAGTAGTATGTCCTTTGTGAATGGCCCATTGTGCCACCATTCACAAAGGACATACAGACATACCTTTGGCTTGAACAGGTGCATCTGAAGAACACCATGCAGCCGCCAGGACGTCTTGAATTACCAATTTGCGACTTTACGCTCATTTTGTGGTAGCAGGTCATAAGAGTACTATTCGCAGCTAGCGCCACTCATACTATTTCTACCACTAGCCAATCTTGTGGAATTGTCATGTTTCATATGAATATAATCATTTCAGTTATATACGTTGTAGCATCAATAGTCATTACACTATGGACACTTACTTTATTCAATATGTGGATGAGGAAAAGGAGCGTGAAGCAAGGTGGCAGACCATGACGACAGGCGTTTCTTTTGCATGTTATCAAATATCCATAATGGTACTTATATGAACAAATTATATACGGTACTTGACAAGCAAGGAATATTGCTTGTACATAGCTGAAACTGTGACTTGGGTGATTTCAAGCTCTGATAGTTGGCGTCTATAGGTTTTTTTAAAACTTTGGTCACATGATACATACATATCAAGTTTCATAACATATTTGTAAGCAATATGAGAAAGAAAAGAATCAAGTTTCATAACAAGTTCTAAGCAATAGGTGAAAGTATACCAAGCCATTGGTGCAACACAGATCAGTAAAAACTGGGTGGTAGAGATGATTGTGCCATACCAGCATCAACTTTTGACATTTCTTTTCTTTTAATACATCTCTTCTGTGTCTATTGCGTAAAGCTAATATTATAATTATAATTGTACTTCATAGTTAGTCTATAATTTCTCAGTTTGTTTTATTTAATATTGATTTGTCTTTGTTTATTATTTGTTTTTTATCTTCAAATTTATGCAATTGATTTGTGTTTTGAACCCTCTTTTTCCAAGCGTTTTATGCATTTATATATCACTCCCATGACTCTTGCTTGTGAACTGACCCGCTTTAATGTCCATGATATTTATTTGTGACATATAATACTATGTACATAGTTCCAGTTGGTGAGTGGAACTGAGAGGCTGTGAAGACAGCGCTGCGCTTCAATAGTCACCATCTGTTTAATAGATGATATTAAAGATGATGAATATACTGTGTGATTCTAGGTGCAAAGAAATATTTGGTGAGTTTTTGAAGCTTTTTGACAATTTGAGAGGGATAAAAAGTGTTACTTTGGAATCTTGCTCCTACTGTACTGTCTGAATGTTTTGCAGTGGTTTTATATTTGTGCATTTCACTATTTGACATAACCTAAGCATTTCCAGGGGGACACATCATATTACAGGGTTCGCAGGTTTTTGCCGCAGGTGGAAAAAAACGCGGTTTTAACCACTTGGCAAAAACAGTTTTTGCCAGTTTTTGCCGGCAAAAATGGCAAAAACTAAAAAAGTGATTTATAGTTCAGTTTTTACATCTCAAAACAAATTATTAAGTTACAAAAATAAGTTAAGGCCAGATTTTGTAATTATAAGCAATATATTAAGAAATTAAAGGCATGCGTTTTCATTGCCCAAGTGCATTTAACTGAAATGTGGCATGTATCAAATTCAAAACTTTTTCATTTCAAGAACTTGATGAGACAAAAAATATGTTGAATGATTCATTACAAGTTGTATTACTGTTTATGAGCTTTCTGTGCCACTTTTTAATATTTGAGTGACTATATGTGAGTTTTTGCCAGTTTTCGCCATTTTTGCCGGTTTAAACCAGGCAAAAACTGGCAAAAACGGTTTTTGCCAGGTTTTTGCCACTTTGTCGGCAAAAACCGAACCCTGCATCATAAATTTTTGGTGGTATGCTCCCCTGGAATTGAGGTGGGTCTTTGAGAGCTGACGGTACACCGGTAAAAGGGGGTCTTTTGGAGCTGCCAACAGTCAAAATAAAGGGTCTTTCTTGTCTTTCTGGTTGATGAGGAATTAGATGTCTTTTAGAGCTGAAATTATCAAAATCAAGGGTCTTTCAGAGCTCTGTTTTGGTAAAAGTTAGGGTTCTTTCCAGGGGAGCATACCCATATGGTCATGTGTGCCCCCAGAAGAATTCAACACCTCATGAATGTGCGTGATGCTCAATAATACTTGGCTTCAATACTAAGAAATCTACAACCACAAAATCATCACCCATGAAAAAATGATAGGGAAGCTGTAATATAGGAAAGAATTGGGATATGCAAGAATGTACTGACAGCATATTTTAAAGGAAGTCATGACCATGTTAAGGCATGAAGTGAGAGAACAATTTTAAAAGTTGACATTATGCTAGCTGAATTTTGATAATTGATTTTAAGTTTTAACTTTCTTATACTTGATCAAGTGAAATTATAATCTGAAAAGTTGACAATATTGGTACAAAAATAATTGTCAAGTTACTTGCACATTTCTGTGAAAGGAACCTAGGTAAAATATGATTGTTTTGACATTTTTTAAACTGCTATCAAAATATGCAAATTGAAAATATGTGAGTTTTTACCCCTTTCAAAACTTCAACAAGCTCTACATTGTATCATTTTGCTCACATATGAGCTGTGGTGACATGTACCTACTATTCTGAGGTGCAAGTGCAAAGGACTGGCTGGGCTACAGGCAATATCATGTTTAATTCATGACCTTACACAAGAGATAATCAAATTTTCAATTTAATAAATGGGAAAGTAGTATTATTGAGAAATCAACTGTCGGTGCAGTGCAAGTGTTTCCATGCAGCTCTATGGAGTCTGCAGTGTAGCCTATGGGTGTATCACACAACAGACACTTCACAGAATTCATTAACCTTCTAAATACTAAAATTTGTCTGATTCTTTGGAACATTGCCAAGTCGGTATTGTGATGAGTGCTTTGTAAAAATATTTAAAATCATGATTTAAGAATGTTTAAGTAAAGTTAGTTCATAGGATTGTTAAATCAAATTTCATAGTATTTACAATAAAAGAACCGATGATGATGACTATGATGATGAGGAGGGGGAGGAGGATAATGATAAGGACTATAATGATATTGATGATGATGCGGAGGAGTATGGTGATGATGATAATATTAATGATGATAATGATGGTAACTTACACTATTTTTCTGACAAAAGCCTAGTACAATTAACAATTCAACTTTAGTAAATCTTTCCATTAATATGCAAATTAGTGTGCATTTGATTCAATGTTACTAACGATGCTATTATGCCCACAGAAATTCTTAGCACCTTTCCGAATAAGAAGTCAACTTTTTTTCTAATCAAAAAGTGAATTAACTGGATGAGGAACTTGCCAGGTTGGTTAATGGCATCATATTATTTTAGCTACATTAGTTAATGTATACCAATCATTCAAACATGTTTTCTTTAATAATGATGATCACTATGGAAAATTGTGTTCAGATAATATCCTGCAAGCCATTCAGCACATGATGCACAAGACATTTGTTTAAATAACATACATTGTAATGATGCTTATGTAGCCAAGATGTGAGGGTGGTTTTTAATACTTCCGGGCATTGAAACATACAACCGTACAAATCTTTGTTTCTCTTGCAACAACCCTAATGCTTGAACCAAGGGTCGCGCTGGTGCGCGTCTGCGCGTCAGGGACGCGTGGAACTGTTGTTGGGACGCAATAAAATTAACCTTTAGCTTACCTAATGCGTTAGACAAGAATATCTCAGACGCACAGAAAATCAGGCATGTAAAACCTTATGGACAGGGCACAAAACAAATGCAATCATTTCCGGGTTCATTTCAGACAAAATGTCAAAAATAAATGCTCCAAGAACTATATCAGATCGTTCACTCTGAATACCAATCTGTTTAAACATTGTGCAAGTCAAGGCTCTGCGAATGAAATAGTGTGACAATTGATTCCACTTGCGAAAGATTCTCTCCCTTGTATAAACTGTCAGTGGGGGATTCCCCCGATCATGCATGCACAAATGTTTACTACTGATGATCGTTTTATCGGGAGTTTTATACCATAGTAAATCATCATTTAACTAATTTTCATGTCATGCTAAGTAAAAATGGAGTTTCCTCAACACAAAAAAGTCAACTTTGTATTCTTTATTGATGGCAATATAGGATAAAATTGCAGTGAATTAGCGGCACATGGTAATAGATTTGGGGTGTCGAATTCTGCACCTTTTTACATTAAAAATACATAAACATAGTAGCTCATAGTCACGTCGTGTGATCATAATTTTTCAGAACTGTGCCAGTTTTGACGGGGTTGATTCCCGGGGGGGGCACTCACATTTCCCAGCTATACGGGTATGTGCCGCGGCGACGACCCCCTTTTTCAGAGCCGCTAGCCGTTCCTTAGACCCTCTGAATTCATTGATTGCCCGCTCTGAAGCCCCGAAATTTTTCTAGCCGTTCCATAGACCCTCAGATCATCGATTTCCGCTCTCATTGGCATCTTGACAGGCGTGTTTTCTGTCCTACTATTTCAAGCCCAAAAGCTACTTTTGCGAGCCCAAAAACTTCAAAGGGAATTTTCCATAAATTTCTTCCCCATTGAAACACATTGTATTAGGAATAAGGTGAACTTTGGGCGGGAGTTTGGGCTCCTTTAGTAGTGGCAACACTGGTTTGTTTATAGTGCCTGCCGCGATGCCGATGCCTTCAGCTGATGAACATTTTGCTAGAAATAAATGATTTTGAGATCTCTTTTGGGAATAAAATTGCCAAATATGAGGAAAAGTACCTCAAATAATTGTGTGCACATTCTTGCAGCTGGCCATAACAGTGAATTAAAAGGTAATTTACGATCTACTGGTCTCGTGGAATGGTGTCAAATTCTGCACACTTCACTCAATCATCTCATGCAGTTCAATGTAGTCAAAATGTTTTTCTTTTCGGCACTCAAAAAAATATTCTTGTGGGTTTGTTTTTATGGTGGGCTTTTTGTAATGCTGCTAGCTGCTGCTATAATTATCAGTAGGCTAATAACATAGATTGTAGGTCTGCAGGGTCTAGTAATTTTGATTCGAATGCTGTTTTGCTTTGCTAAGATTTTCATCGTAATAGGCCAAAACAGACCTATTTTGCATTAATGGTTTTCCTGATTTAATAATTAAATGCACAATTCAAAGTGAAATCGATTCCTTCACAAATCTGTGGCAAAATCGCAACAAAATTGAACCCTAGTTTGGCCTGCATGGTTTAGTTTCCGAGATTTTTCAGATTTTTGCGGCTGATCAGTTCCCAAGACCCCCCTTTTGGCCGGTCAAATAGTTCCCAAGACCCCCCTTTTTGACCGGCCGATCAGTTCCCTAGACCCACCTTTTTGACCTGCCGATCAGTTCCTTAGCCCTCAAGTTCGAAACTGGCGGTGGCACACCCCTACCAAAAAAAAAAATTGAGTGCCCCCCCCGGGGGTTGATTCAGGTTTAGGAGGTGAAATGTCAGAATTAGGGTTAGGACTACTTTTTCGATAATTAAGGGTTGGCGTTCTGACTAAATAAAAGCTCCACTAACAATAACATTTATACATGATGAACAAACAGGACTGCATTGTAAAAAACAACCCATGAACAAGGACTGGATTGCAAAAAACAACCCCTAGTTTTTGGGTTTGCACTCCCATATTTTGGATTTTCTTTAAGTTCAGAGGTTGTGCAATTATGAGGGTAAAATTGGGGGGGCAAGAATTTTTGGCAGCTGGGGGGCAATTTTGGCAAGTCAAAAGGAGGGGGGGGGGCAAGTGCAAGTGATTTTGAGCACACATTCATGTTCAAAACTAAACGCTTGAAACAAACTTAAGAAATAGTAGGCTTATGGAATCTTTTACATTTTCCTGCTTGCGACGAATAGGCCTACAATTTTTAGCAGGTCGGGTGCAAGCAATATATTTAGGCCTACCTTTTTTTAGCCGTTTGGAAATTTTACCCCGGGAGGCTCATAATTATTGCACGCTGTATTTTGTTGATGTAAATTGCATAATATTAATACAACCCCATGTCCAGCATATCGTAACCTCTAATATTAGTGGGTGATGTTTCCAGAGTCGGACTCGGACCCCTTAAAATTCCCATTGGACCCCTTAAATTTGACTTTTGGAGGGCTGAATGAGTCCAACAAAAATCACTCGGACCCCTTAAATTTTGAAGCCAGCGCTACCCCTGGCTTGAACTGAATCAAGAGGAGGTGACTTGTATTTCAACATTTATATTATCCACATACTCGTACAAATTGTCATGGTCAGGCAAGAAATTTAAGTATCTCGTTTAGGATATCCAATAGTAAAAAAAAAAAAAAAAAGAAGAAAAAAACTCAGAAAAGGGTGTGTAGTTTTCATGTTACTTCACTATGTACTTGCTTAGGGTAGCGGAACAAATGCAATAGGAATTTGAACAAGGTGTTGTCAATTGCTGGTAAATGACAATTACTTGTGTCTGGTATGAAATTTTACTTGTTCAGGATGTGATTTGATACAAGAGGGAAATACGTGCCCAGTGGTCCATTTCACTCAACTTTTAACCCTTTGTAACTCATTTAACCATTCGTAAAGTTACGAATACCCAATACTAGATGTAACTTTACAAAGGGTCCCTGTAGTAAATCCCTATTACTTACTAAGGGTACCGCTCGTAAGTAAGTTTAGTGAAATACAACTTACGAATGATTTCGAGACTTACGAAGCTTCATAAAGTTTATTGAAATGGACCACAGGATATTCTTTGAATAAAAGTGTGAGTGTGTGTGAACAAGATGGAATATGAAGTTCCCCCTTGAAACTGAAAACTGCATGGAGTTTGGGGACCAATCATATGGCATGAGCCTTGGTTATTAATTTTCTTGAATAAATATGACATTCACGTGTATATGACCAATAAATATGTTAAAATCTTTATCCAACAATGTGTTTTATGTTTCAAACTAACTTCAAGTTAAAAGCCTAAAATTTGGACTTGTACTACTACATGTCTTTACATGTAGTAGTACGTACGTACAAGTCCAAATTTTATGCTTTTATAAGCTCCCTTGTGATTGAGCACTTTACCATTTTAGATGGTTTAATTCACCTCTATTTGGATTATAACTTCAAGTTACACATATACTTCGAAAATTGTTAACATATGTGACACGATCAAGGGAAATTAGTCGGATGTCGCTAATATTGATTTTGAGATATTGGCAAAGAAAGTGTTAAAATTCCTTTGTTTTATATTGTTTTCAGCGATTGATAAATTGTCGTAACTTCAGAAAGAAAAGTCGTATCAACATGGGGTTTTCAGTTTCTGAAAGCTCTAAATGTCCGCTTTAGAAACATGTGTAAAACTCATTTTCGACCAGGGCCGACATGTGACTCATTCCCCTTGATCATGTCACATATATGTTACATGTTTTATATTATGGTTATGATTTAGGGTTATAAACACTATTTTATGAAGGTATAGAGGTCTTTTCAATTATTTGCAAAGTTTGATTACCTAAACATTGCTCGTAACCTTAAGTCATCTTTTCTATTGAATTGCTTTCTTAGTGTGTGTCATCAAGTGAGCACATGTCTGGCATGCATCCATTTAGCTGCAGACCATGTAGTAATCCCTTGGTACATCTTCAACTTGCGATGTTTGTACATTTAGGTTATTTGTCTGGTCATTGTCTAGATTTAAAATTTGCATGCTATTGCATGTTTTATTCTTGCATAAAATGATTTGGAAGCAATATGTGTTGTGATCAAACAAATGAGTCGGATGTCGGAAATAGTGATTTTGAGATATAGCTAATAATAGTATTCAACTTCCTTTGTTTTTATTGTTCTGAGCAACACTAAAATGACCATACCGTATCTCTGGAAACAAGTCTAATTATGATGGGATTTTTAGCCAAATAAAGCTTTGAGAATGGTGCGTGTTATGAAATTGAAAACTGAATTTTGATATTAATCTACATTAGACTCATTTTGCTTGATCGCATCACATATCATATGGACTGTAGTAAAACATTCTACAGACCATGTTTGTAGGCATTAATTTTCCTTCAACACCATACATACAAAATAGATAATAAACCCGTTTATAATATAATTTTTTTTAATATATGTGATATGTGAATATTATAATATACTGAAAACACACCAAAGGTCTACAGTGTAGCATATTTGGGTCTTACATATAAGTTCTGAAGTTTTGTGATGTTTATATTCTTATGTATAAAAATTTATTGATTTTGCTCCATATTTATGTCTTTATCTCAATTTCAAATTTGATGCCTTTGGCTGCCATGGACCAGATTATGTCACATATATTTTTTTTCATTGGTTGGGTATTTTCGGCATTTTCGTGAAAATTAATGTGGTTAGCATTTAGGTGGGCATTCATTAGAGAGAGTATGATATTTAAACCTCAATTTAGCCCTGTCAGATGACATTACCAAACTGAAGTATGATTCTGAACCAATAGCATTGAATACATGTGTTTGGATATATTTGTAGGCATTTTGTGAGTGTTGTAAGTTGGTAGCTGCATGTGTATACAGTTAGTGGGTCATTAGGAAGTTGTCAGCTAACACTTGAATTTAAATTAGGTGAAGAAGTAGGTAAAGGAAATAATATGAAGTGAAATTTAGGTTAACACAAACAGCTTGATTGAAATAAAGGAACCACACACACAGCTAGTTTCCCATGTGGGCCTTCAAAAGGATTGTTTTACTTCAAAGAGGATGTACACATTTCCCCAAGTGCTGCTGCAGCTTTCTCTGTCCTCTTTTGAGATTTGGTGATGATGTCGTATTAAAGTAGCCGCCACCTATTCCAATCCACATTTTTTCCATTGGCTACAATTTTGTTTAGAACTAAAAAGTATGAATAAATAAATAGCAACAACAAAAACAGACAAAAGTGAGACATGGTTAATATGCTTAGAACAAAAATATGTCATCAATAATAAGACCCTTTTTCTTTTGTTCTAATATGAGTCAAAGATGCACACCTTTGATGTTATCTGTGAGATGAGTGATGTTGCCAGGTCTGAACGCTGTACCGGTGTCAGCTGAATTCAAGTATGCTTAGAGAGCAGCTAGGCATTCCAATCTATGTGTTATTAATCTATGCTCTAAACCTTCAAGTGTCAGTATGTTCATTTCTTTTTTGTCTTCATATCTAAACATCAGAACATTTATAAACACAAAGGGAAACACGCTAATCTGATATAGGATTTCAAAATTGAAATGGGCTATTCAAATTAGAATCCATACACCCCATATGCAAGACATGACCTTATCTCCTACACAGGGGGTGTAGATTTCAAATGGAGTCAACAATTTAGGTAACCCCATTTGAAATTCACACTCCCTGTGTGGAAGATTAAGGTCATGTCTTCCATTTGTATGAATTTCAAATGGAATAGCCCATTTTTCATCTTGCCTATACCTTCATTCCCCCTCTTCTGATTATAATTCTGCCCCATTAATCTCCATGCATAAGAAGGCCCCCCCCCCATTTAATCTAGGTGATATATGCATATAATACCAAAGACAATAAGAGGCAACATTGATATAAAAGACTAGTCAACTGATACCATTTCACAGGTAATTGTTCAGGGTAATTGACTGAACAAAATACATCAAAATATATCATTTGATCTGCAATGTGAATCGCCTCCAGGGCTGTGCACATCTTGCCTAGGGACATACTTTGATGATTTCAATTTTAACTGACTCAACTTTTTTTTGAAAAGAGCTGTTTAATGAATCTAATGTTACATGTGAGCAGTGATGGCATTGAATATTGGATGACATTTTAAGTATTTTGTGAATGTAAATGAGGAATTAATAGTGTCTGGGATTCATTCTAATACATTCTCTGTTGAGACACCTGCGCTGCTAAGATACTATTTATCTGATAACATTCATTAGCTAATAACTTAGAATAGATTTTAATGCTCTTAATTGCAAGGGTTTAACATTTTTCTTGTAAAACACAGGGTGTATTTTTGTGTGTGGTTTTTTGGTTTTACTTATTTGCAGAAATCCATTTTATGCCCTTGTCAGACTTTCATGCCACTTACCGCTGCGGCGAGCTGCATGATGTATCAGCCAATGACAAGCATTGATAGTGTCCGTTTGTCTGCAATGTGTGTGTGTCACATGCTCAGCAGCAAGCGGCATGACAATATGAAACCAGCATTAGAATATAACATTTGTATTGACTTTATGTTTCTTGTGGCTTTTATTCTGTCTAACTAAAAGCCTCAAATTTAAATTTGTTATTCTTGACTGAATTCAATGTTTTTCCAGAAAAAAGCGGTCCTTGTGTGTGATTTTGTCCTTCAAAAAAGGGCCCAATTTTTTTTCAGATTGGCTTTTTTTTGGGGGGGCACCCCTTTCAACCCCTGGCTACAGCTCTAACAACAAAAACAGTAACAGCCAAAAATGGCATCCAAGATATTTTCCTTAAGTACAAGAAGTCTTGTAAAGCATGATGTGTGAATTCTAGATTAGCTTACATTATTTGCACTGAAGCAACACACACACATAATAATGTCAAAATTAAGAAAATAGGTTAGTATTACACCTGCATTAAGTGTTACGCTTGTTTCTGGTGAAAATAGACACTAGAATTCTTTTTATTGCATTTTCCATTTTTAAGACACTTTGTTTCCTCCCCCCCCCCTCATGATTAAAGACATCAACAAAACAAAAAGGACTCAAATATATGAAGGGAAACAAAGAAAGGAAATGTAGAAAATGCAAATTTTAAAAGCTATGCATAGAGGATGTTGAGAAAAATCTTTTTGCTTTTTTGTTAAATGGAAGCAAAAACAAATAGCTGCATTTATTTCGCTCCAGGCTTTATTGCTATTTCAAATAAATGTAAAGTCAAAAATACTGCAAATTTGTAAATCTGCGTAGGAAATCCAACTAGAGCGGTTCTCGGCTTTCGCGGTTCTCGGCATTCGCGGTTCTCGGTAGTGTGGGTTGGTCCGTATGTGACGTTTCTGTTCAGAACCTTGTGTGACCCTTCCCCCAGAAAAAAAATCATCCGCCACCACTGGTTATAACAAGGGCCTTGTAAATGCAACTGGTGAGACAGAGCCTCGAATGACGTTTGTGTTTTCAGTCTGATTTCAGTTCCCTAACAGGTACAAAGTTTACGCATTATCATTAGGCCTACCAAGTATTGTATGTCCTATAATATCTTATATATGACATGGATCTTTACCATGATTGTGCAAGCCAAAAAAAATATCATTTCAATACCCCAAACATGCGTTAAAAAAGACCATGTTTTACATGCAACCTCAAGTTTAGACATATAATTTAATTTTCCTAAACCCTCATGCACGGGAAAAATCATGCCGCCACCATTGGTTATGACAAGGGCCTTTTAGGGTGCACACCAGTAAATAACCCCACTGACTTTCTGTACAGACAGGGGCCGGAAAACAACTCAGTTCTTCAAAACTTCCCCTTTCTGCAAGCAGAAGGTCAGATGACGACATCCATTGTAAAAATTAATATATGGATTTCAGGATTTTTTTCCCAGAAATATTGTAAAAAGTTCAACCTATAACCCATACAGCTAACGCCACCTCAAAAACAGCTTGGTGTTTCTGAAATGTAACACATTTTGAAAGTCGTCATAAAAAGTCGGATCCTGCTAAATTTACACAGACAATCTAATTTACAGGCCTAAATGATGATTAAATATGAATCAGGGCCTAATAGTTGCCTTTTAAGCCTTTTCTAATGTATTACATTAAGTCATATTGCACATTTCCTCGTTTCAAATACTGTTTTTTTCCCTTCCAGGGTGTAGCTAGACTTCTCCGTACTCCACTTGCCAATTGTGCTTCTGGCTATTGCATTTAAGCTTAAAACTCTGATTATTATTTGTGCACAATTGATAGATTTTCACATCTAATCTTTTCAGTCACCGTCGCCCTCTGTTTGTTAGCTTCCCAAGTGGACTACTGACTTTGGATTATGGATAACTTTTTAACACGGGATTCTATGGAGAGTTAGGCCAATTTCTGGCCTAACTAAAATTGGTCATGATGTAATGCATCTTTAAATGAATCTGGCTTGTGATTGGTCCCCCAGATATCGTTATTGATTGAACAAATTCATCAGGATCGGTAGAGTAAACCAGAGTTCGTAGTATCTGATCCAAGAAAATGCACTTACTGTGTATGCGTTTCAACAACCACTGTTGTCTTTGTCAACACTTGATGAGGAGTGACTGCAATCTACGGACAACCAACGCCAGAGGGATATGTAAAATCAGGCGGTTTTTGGCGATTTTAGCCATTAAGCCCCCCCCCCCCCGCATAAATCTGAAAGCCCCTCTGAGCCCCCCCCTCCTGGAGACGCTTATTGCAAAATCAATGGAGAGAAACTATACTACCTTGTTTCTTAATAAAATGTAACGGGTACATCAGGCAACTATGAGAGCCAAAAAGGCCTCAAATTGAGCAAAGAAAGACATTAATTTTCACGTGCATTTCAACCAAGACGCTTCATTAGTGGTGTTCGCCCTTAATGTCATATTATCATGACCGTTTTATTTTGTTTTATGTTAAGGGCTGGGGTATGAACGTTTGGACAGTATTTATTGTGGGACATTAGAGCACATCAGACATATCGAATTGCATTCTGAATACTAAGAATGTCCTGATATCAAATAATTTTGATTTTTTGAAATTCGCAATGTAATACACATTTTATGACAAATCATTAAAAATTGATATTTTGATATATAACAGTCCTCGAAGTAAATTTTATAAATTTAATGATACATTCTTTAAGTATATGTAGCTGGGAGGAAAGGCCGACGATCAATTGAAAATTTTGACCTTTCGTATTGAAGATATGAATTTACACCACAAAAAAAAAAAAATAGGTCTTTTGGGGAAATAAAATCCATATCTTCAATATGAAAGGTCAAAATTTTCAATTGATCGTCGGCTTTTCCTCCCAGCTACATACACTTTAAGAATATGTCATTAGATTTATAAAATTTACTTGAGGACTGTTATATAATTATCAAAATTTGAAAAATATCAAATTTTAATAATTTGTCATAAAATTTGCATTATATCGTGAATTTCAAAAATGAAAATTATTTGATATGAGAAAGACATTCTTCAGATTCAGAATGCAATTCGATATGTCTGATGTGCTCTCATTTCCCACAAAAATACTGTCGAAACGCTTCAAAACGCTCATTCCAGATCCCTTAAGTATATGTCATATTACATGTTTCACATTTGTACGATTTTAAATAATTCTTTATCATGTTTATAGGACATGCTCTGTTATATTTTTATATCCTCTTTTCATTCTTGAAAAGATAGATCATGCTTTTATTTCACCCATTGGGTATTTCTTTATTAATTTGTGTTTATATGGCGATTTCAAGTGGGATAATAACTCCTGGATGACGTAAGCATAATGTTGATAGATTTAAATATCATTATAAATAGGCACTTAATAATAATGATATTGAAATAAATTGATAAATAGATAAATTAATGGATAAATAAATAAAAGATACATAAGCCTAGATAAATAATAAATAAATGATAAACTAGGAGTAAATTGCAAACATTAAATATGTTAGAGCAAATGAGCATTTAATAAGTTTTTTGCGACAAATATTTTGCCCCCTTCTTGTACGTTTTATCATTATTTTATCTTTTCCTAATTTTTTTTGGGACATGCTCGCTTATTTATTTTTTATGTGTTCCTCTTATCATTTGTGAAGTATTTCTTTATTTTTGTTTTAGTACAAGTGATCACTGAGTATGTTTAACTGTGGAAATATCGGTAGATAAGGTGTTTTTATTTCACCCTTGAGTATTATTTATAAGTGTATCAACATACATTTCACATGTCATGATTTTTCATTGTTTTATTTTAAAGCAATTCTTTATTGGGGTGCATGCTCTCATATATTAGGGTTTTTTTTTTTTTTCATGTTCCTCTTGTCATTCTTGTTAGATGGCTTTTTATTTATGTCGCGTGTTAAGTATTTTTTTTAATTTTTGGTTTAGTGTATAATTATCATCACATGCTGTACGCTGTTTATTTATTTTCGCCCTCATTTTCTTTACTTTTGTTTTTAGATCTTTAGTTCTTTATTTTTGTTTCTGTGAATATCATCCGAAAAGTAGGCCTTCTGCACATTATGATTTTTCCTTGCTTTATTTAACTCTTTACTGGGGTGCATGCTCTCTGCTGGTTTTTTCATGTTCCTCTTATCATTATTGACAAGATAGCACCTGCTGTACGCTGTTTATTTATTTCGCCCTAAATTATTTCTTTACTTTTGTTTTAGATTTTGAAGTTGATATCATGATATCACACGCTATGTTTTATACCAACCGCATTGTCTGGTTAAAGACAGTTCTTGTTTTAAATCCTGAATACAATGTCAACATTCAGTTCGTTCACCTCACAATGCGGTGCGATGTTATATAACTGTATATATTGCAGGGTTGCCAAACCCGCGATGTAATAGGCCTAGGTCAATAGGATGAGTTTTGAAGATTTTCCTCGCGACAATTTCCTGTCCTATAGACACCAATTGATGGTTAAGAAAAATATTGCATGACTTCTCAACATTGGCTTACGCGACTTCTGGTAGTTTTTTATCTCATAGAAACCAACGGTTGATAAAAAAAAAATATTGGGCGACTTTTCAATGATTTGACCAGCGGTTTGCCCTCATTTGTTTGGCAACCGTGGTCTGTGTTAAGTGAATATATTTCGGTAAGAAAATAATTATCATAGACCATGTAGACAGAACGGACAACAGTCATAGGCGCTCTCCTCCATTTTGAGAAATATACTTTTACACACACACTACATTTATAATTAAAATGATCAGCCTTAAAGTTTTACCTTTTAGTGGGTTAAGCCAAACCTAAGTGGATGAAATATAAATCAACACTTCTGGCACTGATTGGTTTCCGTAGTTGTTATATGGAATACTGAGCTGTCTGTAGCTACAAAATTGTCTGCAAATCGGCTTTTGCCGGGCCTCTCTTTTTCTGCGTTTTTCTCATTAAATTAGGGTCCCGTTCAAATAAAAAATAAACTGGTGTCTAGATGTAATCACAGTTAACACACCAGGAAAATTATAGAATATACAACAACCTAGTTACACCTGTAGACTGCGAACAAACATGCACCTGGCCAGACCTGGCCGTAAAACAAAGTGTTCTCCCTACGGATACCCTTAAGGGTCACACAACAAAAGAATTGACACACACAGACAGGTTATGGATGTTGAAAGGCAAAATTGTTCAAACAAAAAGCCAAGTGTGTAGTTTCTTGAGACTGTGACTGAAATGTCATTGACTGGGTGCAATCTAAGAAATGCGACAATCTTGTACATAATATTTACACAAGATGTCCAGGTGTAATGACATCTGTTAAGTTAAATCTGCTGTATATTACAACCAGAATTTGCCAATGATTATCATGGGTGCAAGGTAACCTGCAGAATCTGTCTCTAACAAATTAACTTTATGCAGCATTAGAAAGATTTAAAACTTTATAGGAAACTGCATTCCACTTTC